>NW_027136320.1:1500000-1727130 GCF_039906515.1 Pseudorca crassidens
AGTAAGTATCTTAAAACCTATGGATTGCTATGTCTCCAAAAGAGAATCAAGCATGTGCACACGGGCATAAATGCAGCAGTGATAGGATTGGAGAGGTTCGGTGAGCAAATGAAGACCCTTTGAAGTCATATTGTATGGTACACATTCCACGGGTCTCAACTCTCCAGGTTTAAGGTATTCTTCCTTCAGCTAAAACATGCATGTGGAACCCAGAGTATGATCAACCGTGTGAACGGGAGACGTGTTCAAATATGTCTCAGTTTTTGTACCCTGGTACTCGGGTGCAACATTCCAGAGGCTTTACTAACACTCTCCCGACTTGGAGAGTCAGTGCCTTTAACCTCCTCTTTGGCCCAGTTTGCAATTTCTGTGGAAGATGAACAGGAATAGGGAGAACCAATGAGAGACTAGCTGGAGGTGTCTGGACGGGCAAATTTAACTCTCATTTCCCACCAGGAAGAGGAAATAACCAAAGGTTCAGCGTGCCGTGCCGGAACCAGATTAGGGCCTGAAGCCATCCTGCGGTGTTGCGGCCAGCTCACAAGAAAGCGAGTTGAAGAAAGGAGCTCAGGGGCACTGTAATTCACAAACCTGCAGAGTTATAAATGACAGCTATCGTCCAAAAATATACTGAAGTAAGGCAGCCAAGAGGACGTGAAAGCGGGGCAGAATTGCAGGAAACCGATTTCAGGAGGTAGACTGGAATTGCATTGAAAGCATAGGAAAAGAGGCAGAACGTCCACAATGATGCACTTGGCCAAAAAGGGCGTATGCGTTTTTTCCTGAATATATTCAGGAAAAAACGCATACGCCCTTTTTGGCCAACCAAGCAAGCTTGCAAAGGAAATCTGCACTATAATGAAGTCTCACTTCCCCCCGGTCAAAAGGACCATCTGAAAAAAGTGTAAAATCCAGAAAGGCAGGACAGGCCATGGAGAACTGGGAGCCTTGTTATGCTGATGGGCGGGATGTAAATTGCCAACAGACACTCGGGAGAAGTGTATGGTGTTTCCTGAAACATCTAAGAAACAAAGCAACAGAGCCTATGGCACTTCCACTTATGGTCCTATAGCTTAGGGAAATTAAAATCAAAAAGACACAGCTACCCCAAAGTTTGGGACGCCTCTGTTTACAAGAACCTCGTTTACCGTACAAGTTCAATATCACAGAAAGTGAAAAATGGATAAAGAACTTGTGGTACTTACGTACAATGCAGTATCACTCAGCAATGAAATCTATGTCATCAGGCCCATAGCAGCACAATGAGTGGATTCAGGTACGATGATTCTAACTGAAATAAGTCACACAGAAAATGAAACATCATAAGATATCACTAATACACGGAATGTAAACTTGGCTACACAGGAACTGAATTACAGAACAGAACAGTGTCTCAAATTTAGAAAACCAACTTATGCTTTCTTAAGGGTAAAGGTGAGTTGGGGTGCTGCATAAAACCAGAGATTGAAATGAGCACAGATAAAGTTCCTTAAGCCAAATATGGAATAGACAAGAGCTACTCCTTGCTCAACGAAATGGACTCAACACCGCATATTAAACGCCTAAGAATGTACCTGACTAGTAAGTATCTTAAAACCTATGGATTGCTATGTCTCCAAAAGAGAATCAAGCGTGTGTACAGGGGCATAAACGCAGCAGTGATAGGATTGGAGAGGTTCGGTGAGCAAATGAAGACCCTTTGAAGTCATATTGCATGGTACCCATTCCACGGGTCTCAACTCTCCAGGTTTAAGGTATTCTTCCTTCAGCTAAAACATGCATGTGGAACCCAGGGTATGATCAACCGTGTGAACGGGAGACGTGTTCAAATATGTCTCAGTTTTCCTCCCCTGGTACTCGGGTGCAACATTCCAGACGCTTTACTAACACTCTCCCGACTTGGAGAGTCAGTCCCTTTAACCTCCTGTTTGGCCCAGTTTGCAATTTCTGCGGAAGATGAACAGGAATAGGGAGAACCAATGAGAGACTAGCTGGAGGTGTCTGGACGGGCAAATTTAACTCTCATTTCCCACCAGGAAGAGGAATTAACCAAAGGCTCAGCGTGCCGTGCCGGAACCAGATTAGGGCCTGAAGCCATCCTGCGGTGTTGCAGCCAGGTCACAAGAAAGCGAGTTGAAGAAAGGAGCTCAGGGGCACTGTAATGCACAAACCTGCAGAGTTATAAATGACAGCTATCGTCCAAAAATATACTGAAGTAAGGCTGCCAAGAGGACTTGAAAGCGGGGCAGAATTGCAGGAAACCGATTTCAGGAGGTAGACTGGAATTGCATTGAAAGCATAGGAAAAGAGGCAGAGCGTCCACAATGATGCATTTGGCCAAAAAGTGCGTATGCATTTTTTCCTGAATATATTCAGGAAAAAACGCATACGCACTTTTTGGCCAACCAACCAAGCTTGCAATGGAAATCTGCACTACAATGAAGTCTCACTTCACCCCGGTCAAAAGGTCCATCTGAAAAAAGTGTAAAATCCAGAAAGGCAGGACAGGCCATGGAGAACTGGGAGCCTTGTTATGCTGATGGGCGGGATGTAAATTGCCAACAGACACTCGGGAGAAGTGTATGGTGTTTCCTGAAATATCTAAAAAACAAAGCAACAGAGCCTAGAGCACTTCCACTTATGGTCCTATAGCTTAGGGAAATTAAAATCAAAAAGACACAGCCACCCCAAAGTTTGGAACGGCTCTGTTTACAAGAACCTCGTTTACAGTACAAGTTCAACATCGCAGAAAGTGAAAAATGGATAAAGAAGTTGTGGTATTTACTTACAAAGCAATATCACTCAGCAATGAAATCTATGTCATCAGGCCCTTAGCAGCACAATGAGTGGATTCAGGTACGATGATTCTAACTGAAATAAGTCACACAGAAAAAGAAACATCATAAGATATCAGTAATACACGGAATGTAAACTTGGCTACACAGGAACTGAATTACAGAACAGAACAGGGTGTCAAATTTAGAAAACCAACTTATGCTTGCTTAAGGGGAAAGGTGAGTTGGGGTGCTGCATAAAACCAGAGATTGAAATGAGCACAGATAAAGTTCCTTAAGCCAAATATGGAATAGACAAGAGCTACTCCTTGCTCAACGAAATGGACTCAACACCGCATATTAAACGCCTAAGAATGTACCTGACTAGTAAGTATCTTAAAACCTATAGATTGCTATGTCTCCGACAGAGAATCAAGCATGTGTACAGGGGCATAAACGCAGCAGTGATAGGAATGGAGAGGTTCGGTGAGCAAATGAAGACCCTTTGAAGTCATATTGCATGGTACCCATTCCACGGGTTTCAACTACCCAGGTTTAAGGTATTCTTCCTTCAGCTAAAACATGCATGTGGAACCTAGAGTATGATCAAGCATGTGATCGGGAGACGTGTTCAAATATGTCTCAGTTTTCGTACCCTGGTACTCGGGTGCAACATTCCAGACGCTTTACTAACACTCTCCCCACTTGGAGAGTCAGTCCCTTTAACCTCCTGTTTGGCCCAGTTTGCAATTTCTGCGGAAGATGAACAGGAATAGCGAGAACCAATGAGAGACTAGCTGGAGGTGTCTGGACGGGCAAATTTAACTCTCATTTCCCACCAGGAAGAGGAATTAACCAAAGGCTCAGCGTGCCGTGCCGGAACCAGATTAGGGCCTGAAGCCATCCTGTGGTGTTGTGGCCAGGTCACAAGAAAGCGAGTTGAAGAAAGGAGCTCAGGAGCACTGTAATTCACAAACCTGCAGAGTTATAAATGACAGGCTATCGTCCAAAAATATACTGAAGTAAGGCTGCCAAGAGGACTTGAAAGCGGGGCAGAATTGCAGGAAACCGATTTCAGGAGGTAGACTGGAATTGCATTGAAAGCATAGGAAAAGAGGCAGAACGTCCACAATGATGCACTTGGCCAAAAAGGGCGTATGCGTTTTTTCCTGAATATATTCAGGAAAAAACGCATACGCCCTTTTTGGCCAACCAAGCAAGCTTGCAAAGGAAATCTGCACTACAATGAAGTCTCACTTCCCCCCGGTCAAAAGGGCCATCTGAAAAAAGTGTAAAATCCAGAAAGGCAGGACAGGCCATGGAGAACTGGGAGCCTTGTTATGCTGATGGGCGGGATGTAAATTGCCAACAGACACTCGGGAGAAGTGTATGGTGTTTCCTGAAACATCTAAAAAACACAGCAACAGAGCCTAGGGCACTTCCACTTATGGTCCTATAGCTTAGGGAAATTAAAATCAAAAAGACACAGCCACCCCATAGTTTGGGACGCCTCTGTTTACAAGAACCTCGTTTACAGTACAAGTTCAACATAGCAGAAAGTGAAAAATGGATAAAGAAGTTGTAGTATTTACTTACAAAGCAATATCACTCAGCAATGAAATCTATGTCATCAGGCCCTTAGCAGCACAATGAGTGGATTCAGGTATGATGATTCTAACTGAAATAAGTCACACAGAAAAAGAAACATCATAAGTTATCAGTAATACACGGAATGTAAACTTGGCTACACAGGAACTGAATTCCAAAACAGAACAGGGTCTCAAATTTAGAAAACCAACTTATGCTTGCTTAAGGGGAAAGGTGAGTTGGGGTGCTGCATAAAACCAGAGATTGAAATGAGCACAGATAAAGTTCCTTAAGCCAAATATGGAATAGACAAGAGCTACTCCTTGCTCAACGAAATGGACTCAACACCGCATATTAAACGCCTAAGAATGTACCTGACTAGTAAGTATCTTAAAACCTATGGATTGCTATGTCTCCAAAAGAGAATCAAGCATGTGTACACGGGCATAAATGCAGCAGTGATAGGATTGGAGAGGTTCGGTGAGCAAATGAAGACCCTTTGAAGTCATATTGCATGGTACCCATTCCACGGGTCTCAACTCTCCAGGTTTAAGGTATTCTTCCTTCAGCTAAAACATGCATGTGGAACCCAGAGTATGATCAACCGTGTGAACGGGAGACGTGTTCAAATATGTCTCAGTTTTTCTACCCTGGTACTCGGGTGCAACATTCCAGACGGTTTACTAACACTCTCCCGACTTGGAGAGTCAGTGCCTTTAACCTCCTCTTTGGCCCAGTTTGCAATTTCTGTGGAAGATGAACAGGAATAGGGAGAACCAATGAGAGACTAGCTGGAGGTGTCTGGACGGGCAAATTTAACTCTCATTTCCCACCAGGAAGAGGAATTAACCAAAGGCTCAGCGTGCCGTGCCGGAACCAGATTAGGGCCTGAAGCCATCCTGCAGTGGTGCGGCCAGCTCAAAAGAAAGAGAGTTGAAGAAAGCAGCTCAGGGGCACTGTAATTCACAAACCTGCAGAGTTATAAATGACAGCTATCGTCCAAAAATATACTGAAGTAAGGCTGCCAAGAGGACTTGAAAGCGGGGCAGAATTGCAGGAAACCGATTTCAGGAGGTAGACTGGAATTGCATTGAAAGCATAGGAAAAGAGGCAGAACGTCCACAATGATGCACTTGGCCAAAAAGGGCGTATGCGTTTTTTCCTGAATATATTCAGGAAAAAACGCATACGCCCTTTTTGGACAACCAAGCAAGCTTGCAAAGGAAATCTGCACTACAATGAAGTCTCACTTCCCCCCGGTCAAAAGGGCCATCTGAAAAAAGTGTAAAATCCAGAAAGGCAGGACAGGCCATGGAGAACTGGGAGCCTTGTTATGCTGATGGGCGGGATGTAAATTGCCAACAGACACTCGGGAGAAGTGTATGGTGTTTCCTGAAATATCTAAAAAACAAAGCAACAGAGCCTAGGGCACTTCCACTTATGGTCCTATAGCTTAGGGAAATTAAAATCAAAAAGACACAGCCACCCCAAAGTTTGGGACGCCTCTGTTTACAAGAACCTCGTTTACCGTACAAGTTCAATATCACAGAAAGTGAAAAATGGATAAAGAACTTGTGGTACTTACATACAATGCAGTATCACTCAGCAATGAAATCTATGTCATCAGGCCCGTAGCAGCACAATGAGTGGATTCAGGTACGATGATTCTAACTGAAATAAGTCACACAGAAAAAGAAACATCATAAGATATCACTAATACAAGAATGTAAACTTGGCTACACAGGAACTGAATTACAGAACAGAACAGGGTCTCAAATTTAGAAAACCAACTTATGCTTGCTTAAGGGGAAAGGTGAGTTGGGGTGCTGCATAAAACCAGAGATTGAAATGAGCACAGATAAAGTTCCTTAAGCCAAATATGGAATAGACAAGAGCTACTCCTTGCTCAACGAAATGGACTCAACACCCCATATTAAACGCCTAAGAATGTACCTGACTAGTAAGTATCTTAAAACCTATGGATTGCTATGTCTCCAAAAGAGAATCAAGCGTGTGTACAGGGGCATAAACGTAGCAGTGATAGGATTGGAGAGGTTCAGTGATCAAATGAAGACCCTTTGCAGTCATATTGCATGGTACCCATTCCACGGGTCTCAACTCTCCAGGTTTAAGGTATTCTTCCTTCAGCTAAAACATGCATGTGGAACCCAGAGTATGATCAACCGTGTGAACAGGAGACGTGTTCAAATATGTCTCAGTTTTCCTCCCCTGGTACTCGGGTGCAACATTCCAGACGCTTTACTAACACTCTCCCGACTTGGAGAGTCAGTCCCTTTAACCTCCTGTTTGGCCCAGTTTGCAATTTCTGCGGAAGATGAACAGGAATAGGGAGAACCAATGAGAGACTAGCTGGAGGTGTCTGGACGGGCAAATTTAACTCTCATTTCCCACCAGGAAGAGGAAATAACCAAAGGCTCAGCGTGCCGTGCCGGAACCAGATTAGGGCCTGAAGCCATCCTGCGGTGTTGCGGCCAGGTCACAAGAAAGCGAGTTGAAGAAAGCAGCTCAGGGGCACTGTAATTCACAAACCTGCAGAGTTATAAATGACAGCTATCGTCCAAAAATATACTGAAGTAAGGCAGCCAAGAGGATTTGAAAGCGGGGCAGAATTGCAGGAAACCGATTTCAGGAGGTAGACTGGAATTGCATTGAAAGCATAGGAAAAGAGGCAGAACGTCCACAATGACGCACTTGGCCAAAAAGGGCGTATGCGTTTTTTCCTGAATATATTCAGGAAAAAACGCATACGCCCTTTTTGGCCAACCAAGCAAACTTGCAAAGGAAATCTGCACTACAATGAAGTCTCACTTCCCCCCGGTCAAAAGGGCCATCTGAAAAAAGTGTAAAACCCAGAAAGGCAGGACAGGCCATGGAGAACTGGGAGCCTTGTTATGCTGATGGGCGGGATGTAAATTGCCAACAGACACTAGGGAGAAGTGTATTTTGTTTCCTGAAACATCTAAAAAACAAAGCAACAGAGCCTAGGGCACTTCCACTTACGGTCCTATAGCTTAGGGAAATTAAAATCAAAAAGACACAGCCACCCCAAAGTTTGGGACGCCTCTGTTTACAAGAACCTCGTTTACAGTACAAGTTCAACATCGCAGAAAGTGAAAAATGGATAAAGAAGTTGTAGTATTTACTTACAAAGCAATATCACTCAGCAATGAAATCTATGTCATCAGGCCCTTAGCAGCACAATGAGTGGATTCAGGTACGATGATTCTAACTGAAATAAGTCACACAGAAAAAGAAACATCATAAGATATCACTAATACACGGAATGTAAACTTGGCTACACAGGAACTGAATTACAGAACAGAAGAGGGTCTCAAATTTAGAAAACCAACTTATGCTTGCTTAAGGGGAAAGGTGAGTTGGGGTGCTGCATAAAACCAGAGATTGAAATGAGCACAGATAAAGTTCCTTAAGCCAAATATGGAATAGACAAGAGCTACTCCTTGCTCAACGAAATGGACTCAACACCCCATATTAAACGCCAAAGAATGTACCTGACTAGTAAGTATCTTAAAACCTATGGATTGCTATGTCTCCGAAAGAGAATCAAGCATGTTTAAAGGGGCATAAACGCAGCAGTGATAGGATTGGAGAGGTTCGGTGAGCAAATGAAGACCATTTGAAGTCATATTGCATGGTACCCATTCCACGGGTCTCAACTCTCCAGGTTTAAAGTATTCTTCCTTCAGCTAAAACATGCATGTGGAACCCACAGTATGATCAACCGTGTGAACGGGAGACGTGTTCAAATATGTCTCAGTTTTCCTCCCCTGGTACTCGGGTGCAACATTCCAGACACATTACTAACACTCTCCCGACTTGGAGAGTCAGTCCCTTTAACCTCCTGTTTGGCCCAGTTTGCAATTTCTGCGGAAGATGAACAGGAATAGGGAGAACCAATGAGAGACTAGCTGGAGGTGTCTGGACGGGCAAATTTAACTCTCATTTCCCACCAGGAAGAGGAATTAAACAAAGGCTCAGCGTGCCGTGCCGGAACCAGAGTAGGGCCTGAAGCCATCCTGCGGTGTTGCGGCCAGGTCACAAGAAAGCGAGTTGAAGAAAGGAGCTCAGGGGCACTGTAATTCACAAACCTGCAGAGTTATAAATGACAGCTATCGTCCAAAAATATACTGAAGTAAGGCTGCCAAGAGGACTTGAAAGCGGGGCAGAATTGCAGGAAACCGATTTCAGGAGGTAGACTGGAATTGCATTGAAAGCATAGGAAAAGAGGCAGAACGTCCACAATGATGCACTTGGCCAAAAAGGGCGTATGCGTTTTTTCCTGAATATATTCAGGAAAAAACGCATACGCCCTTTTTGGCCAACCAAGCAAACTTGCAAAGGAAATCTGCACTACAATGAAGTCTCACTTCCCCCCGGTCAATAGGGCCATCTGAAAAAAGTGTAAAACCCAGAAAGGCAGGACAGTCCATGGAGAACTGGGAGCCTTGTTATGCTGATGGGCGGGATGTAAATTGCCAACAGACACTTGGGAGAAGTGTATTTTGTTTCCTGAAACATCTAAAAAACAAAGCAACAGAGCCTAGGGCACTTCCACTTACGGTCCTATAGCTTAGGGAAATTAAAATTAAAAAGACACAGCCACCCCAAAGTTTGCGACGCCTCTGTTTACAAGAACCTCGTTTACAGTACAAGTTCAACATTGCAGAAAGTGAAAAATGGATAAAGAAGTTGTAGTATTTACTTACAAAGCAATATCACTCAGCAATGAAATCTATGTCATCAGGCCCTTAGCAGCACAATGAGTGGATTCAGGTACGATGATTCTAACTGAAATAAGTCACACAGAAAAAGAAACATCATAAGATATCACTAATACACGGAATGTAAACTTGGCTACACAGGAACTGAATTACAGAACAGAAGAGGGTCTCAAATTTAGAAAACCAACTTATGCTTGCTTAAGGGGAAAGGTGAGTTGGGGTGCTGCATAAAACCAGAGATTGAAATGAGCACAGATAAAGTTCCTTAAGCCAAATATGGAATAGACAAGAGCTACTCCTTGCTCAACGAAATGGACTCAACACCCCATATTAAACGCCTAAGAATGTACCTGACTAGTAAGTATCTTAAAACCTATGGATTGCTATGTCTCCGAAAGAGAATCAAGCATGTGTACAGGGACATAAACGCAGCAGTGATAGGATTGGAGAGGTTCGGTGAACAAATGAAGACCCTTTGAAGTCATATTGCATGGTACCCATTCCACGGGTCTCAACTCTCCAGGTTTAAAGTATTCTTCCTTCAGCTAAAACATGCATGTGGAACCCACAGTATGATCAACCGTGTGAATGGGAGACGTGTTCAAATATGTCTCAGTTTTCCTCCCCTGATACTCGGGTGCAACATTCCAGACGCTTTACTAACACTCTCCCGACTTGGAGAGTCAGTCCCTTTAACCTCCTGTTTGGCCCAGTTTGCAATTTCTGCGGAAGATGAACAGGAATAGCGAGAACCAATGAGAGACTAGCTGGAGGTGTCTGGACGGGCAAATTTAACTCTCATTTCCCACCAGGAAGAGGAATTAACCAAAGGCTCAGCGTGCCGTGCCGGAACCAGATTAGGGCCTGAAGCCATCCTGCGGTGTTGCGGCCAGCTCACAAGAAATCGAGTTGAAGAAAGGAGCTCAGGGGCACTGTAATTCACAAACCTGCAGAGTTATAAATGACAGCTATCGTCCAAAAATATACCGAAGTAAGGCTGCCAAGAGGACTTGAAAGCGGGGCAGAATTGCAGGAAACCGATTTCAGGAGGTAGACTGGAATTGCATTGAAAGCATAGGAAAAGAGGCAGAACGTCCACAATGATGCACTTGGCCAAAAAGGGCGTATGCGTTTTTTCCTGAATATATTCAGGAAAAAACGCATACGCCCGTTTTGGCCAACCAAGCAAACTTGCAAAGGAAATCTGCACTACAATGAAGTCTCACTTCCCCCCGGTCAAAAGGGCCATCTGAAAAAAGTGTAAAACCCAGAAAGGCAGGACAGGCCATGGAGAACTGGGAGCCTTGTTATGCTGATGGGCGGGATGTAAATTGCCAACAGACACTCGGGAGAAGTGTATGGTGTTTCCTGAAACATCTAAAAAACAAAGGAACAGAGCCTAGGGCACTTCCACTTATGGTCCTATAGCTTAGGGAAATTAAAATCAAAAAGACACAGCCACCCCAAAGTTTGCGACGCCTCTGTTTACAAGAACCTCGTTTACCGTACAAGTTCAATATCACAGAAAGTGAAAAATGGATAAAGAACTTGTGGTACTTACGTACAATGCAGTATCACTCAGCAATGAAATCTATGTCATCAGGCCCATAGCAGCACAATGAGTGGATTCAGGTACGATGATTCTAACTGAAATAAGTCACACAGAAAAAGAAACATCATAAGATATCAGTAATACACGGAATGTAAACTTGGCTACACAGGAACTGAATTCCAAAACAGAACAGGGTCTCAAATTTAGAAAACCAACTTATGCTTGCTTAAGAGGAAAGGTGAGTTGGGGTGCTGCATAAAACCAGAGATTGAAATGAGCACAGATAAAGTTCCTTAAGCCAAATATGGAATAGACAAGAGCTACTCCTTGCTCAACGAAATGGACTCAACACCCCATATTAAATGCCTAAGAATGTACCTGACTAGTAAGTATCTTAAAACCTATGGATTTCTATGTCTCCAAAAGAGAATCAAGCGTGTGTACAGGGACATAAACGCAGCAGTGATAGGATTGGAGAGGTTCGGTGAGCAAATGAAGACCCTTTGAAGTCATATTGCATGGTACCCATTCCACGGGTCTCAACTCTCCAGGTTTAAGGTATTCTTCCTTCAGCTAAAACATGCATGTGTAACCTAGAGCATGATCAACCATGTGATCGGGATACGTGTTCAAATATGTCTCAGTTTTCGTACCCTGGTACTCGGGTGCAACATTCCAGACGCTTTACTAACACTCTCCCCACTTGGACACTCAGCACCTTTAACCTCCTGTTTGGCCCAGTTTGCAATTTCTGCGGAAGATGAACAGGAATAGGGAGAACCAATGAGAGACTAGCTGGAGTTGTCTGGACGGGCAAATTTAACTCTGATTTCCCACCAGGAAGAGGAAATAACCAAAGGCTCAGCGTGCCGTGCCGGAACCAGATTAGGGCCTGAAGCCATCCTGCGGTGTTGTGGCCAGCTCAAAAGAAAGCGTGTTGAAGAAAGGAGATCAGGGGCACTGTAATTCACAAACCTGCAGAGTTATAAATGACAGCTATCGTCCAAAAATATACTGAAGTAAGGCTGCCAAGAGGACTTGAAAGTGGGGCAGAATTGCAGGAAACCGATTTCAGGAGGTAGACTGGAATTGCATTTCAAGCATAGGAAAAGAGGCAGAACGTCCACAATGACGCACTTGGCCAAAAAGGGCGTATGAGTTTTTTCCTGAATATATTCAGGAAAAAACGCATACGCCCTTTTTGGCCAACCAAGCAAGCCTGCAAAGGAAATCTGCACTACAATGAAGTCTCACTTCCCCCCGGTCAAAAGGGCCATATGAAAAAAGTGTAAAATCCAGAAAGGCAGGACAGGCCATGGAGAACTGGGAGCCTTGTTATGCTGATGGGCGGGATGTAAATTGCCAACAGACACTCGGGAGAAGTGTATGGTGTTTCCTGAAACATCTAAAAAACAAAGCAACAGAGCCTAGGGCACTTCCACTTATGGTCCTATAGCTTAGGGAAATTAAAATCAAAAAGACACAGTCACCTCAAAGGTTAGGACGGCTCTGTTTACTTGAACCTCGTTTACGGTAGAAGTTCAATATCGCAGAAAGTGAAAAATGGATAAGGAAGTTGTGGTACTTACGTTCAATGCAGTATCACTCAGCAATGAAATCTATGTCATCAGGCCCGTAGGAGCATAATGAGTGGATTCAGGTATGATGATTCTAACTGAAATAAGTCACACAGAAAAAGAAACATCATAAGATATCACTAATACACGGAATGTAAACTTGGCTACACAGGAACTGAATTACAAAACAGAAGAGGGTCTCAAATTTAGAAAACCAACTTATGCTTGCTTAAGGGGAAAGGTGAGTTGGGGTGCTGCATAAAACCAGAGATTGAAATTAGCACAGATAAAGTTCCTTAAGCCAAATATGGAATAGAAAAGAGCTACTCCTTGCTCAATGAAATGGACTCAACACCCCATATTAAACGCCTAAGAATGTACCTGACTAGTAAGTATCTTAACACATATGGATTCCTATCTCTCTGAAAGAGAATCAAGCGTGTGTACAGGGACATAATCGCAGCAGTGATAACATTGGAGAGGTTCGCTGAGCAAATGAAGACGCTTTGAAGTCGTATTGCAGGGTACCCATTCCACGGGTCTCAACTCACCAGGTTTAAGGTATTCTTCCTTCAGCTAAAACATGCATGTGGATCTCACTGTATGATCAACCGTGTGATCGGGAGACGTGTTCAAATATGTCTCAGTTTTCTTCCCCTGGTACTCGGGTGCAACATTCCAGACGCTTTACTAACACTCTCCCGACTTGGAGAGTCAGTGCCTTTAACCTCCTGTTTGGCCCAGTTTGCCATTTCTGCGGAAGATGAACAGGAATTGGGAGAACCAATAAGAGACTAGCTGGAGGTGTCTGGACGGGCAAATTTAACTCACATTTCCCACCAGGAAGAGGAATTAACGAAAGGCTCAGCGTGCCGTGCCGGAACCAGATTAGCACCTGAATCAATCCTGCGGTGTTTTGGCCAGCTCACAAGAAAGCGAGTTGAAGAAAGGAGCTCAGGGGCACTGTAATTCACAAACATGCAGAGTTATAAATGACAGCTATTGTCCAAAAATATACTGAAGTAAGGCTGCCAAGAGGACTTGAAAGCGGGGCAGAATTGCAGGAAACCGATTTCAGGAGGTAGACTGGAATTGCATTGAAAGCATAGGAAAAGAGGCAGAACGTCGACAATGATGCACTTGGCCAAAACGGGCGTATGCGTTTTTTCCTGAATATATTCAGGAAAAAATGCATACGCACTTTTTAGCCAACCAAGCAAGCTTGCAAAGGAAATCTGCACTACAATGAAGTCTCACTTCCCCCCGGTCAAAAGGGCCATCTGAAAAAAGTGTAAAATCCAGAAAGGCAGGACAGGCCATGGAGAACTGGGCGCTTTGTTATGCTGATGGGTAGGATGTATATTGCCAACAGCCACTTGGGAGAAGTGTGTGGTGTTTCCTGAAACATCTAAAAAACAAAGCAACAGAGCCTAGAGCACTTCCTCTTATGGTCCTATAGCTTAGGGAAATTAAAATCAAAAAGACACAGCCACCCCAAAAGTTGGGACGGCTCTGTTTACAAGAACCTCGTTTATGGTACAAGTTCAATATCGCAGAAAGTGAAAAATGGATAAAGAAGTTGTGGTACTTACGTACAATGCAATATCACTCAGCAATGAAATCTATGTCATCAGGCCCGTAGCAGCATAATGAGTGGATTCAGGTATGATGATTCTAACTGAAATAAGTCACACAGAAAAAGAAACATCATAAGATATCACTAATACACGGAATGTAAACTTGGCTACACAGGAACTGAATTACAAAACGGAAGAGTGTCTCTAATTTAGAAAACCAACTTATGCTTGCTTAAGGGGAAAGGTGAGTTGGGGTGCTGCATAAAACCAGAGATTGAAATGAGCACAGATAAAGTTCCTTAAGCCAAATATGGAATAGACAAGAGCTACTCCTTGCTCAACGAAATGGACTCAACACCCCATATTAAACGCCTAAGAATGTACCTGACTAGTAAGTATCTTAAAACCTATGGATTGCTATATCTCCAAAAGAGAATCAAGCGTAGGTACAGGGGCATAAACGCAGCAGTGATAGGATTGGAGAGGTTCGGTGAGCTAATGAAGACCCTTTGAAGTCATATTGCATGGTACCCATTCCACAGGTCTCAAATCTCCAGGTTTAAGGTATTCTTCCTTCAGCTAAAACATGCATGTGGTACCCAGAGTATGATCAACCGTGTGATCAGGAGAAGTATTCAAATATGTCACAGTTTTCAACGCCTGGTACTTGGGTGCAACATTCCAGATGCTTTACTAACACTCTCCCAACTTAGAGAGTCAGTGCCTTTAACCTCCTGTTTGGCCCAGTTTGCAATTTCTGCGGAAGATGAACAGGAATAGGGAGAACCAATGAGAGACTAGCTGGAGGTGTCTGGACGGGCAAATTTAACTCTCATTTCCCACCAGGAAGAGGAATTAACCAAAGGCTCAGCGTGCCATGCCGGAACCAGATTAGGGCCTGAAGCAACCCTGCGGTGTTGCGGCCAGCTCACAAAAAAGCGAGTTGAAGGAAGGAGCTCAGGGGCACTGTAATTCACAAACCTGCAGAGTTATAAATGACAGCTATCGTCCAAAAATATACTGAAGTAAGGCTGCCAAGAGGACTTGAAAGCGGGGCAGAATTGCAGGAAACCGATTTCAGGAGTTAGACTGGAATTGCATTTAAAACATAGGAAAAGAGGCAGAACGTCCACAATGATGCACTTGGCCAAAAAGGGCGTATGCGTTTTTTCCTGAGTATATTCAGGAAAAAACGCATACGCCCTTTTTCGCCAACCAAGCAAGCTTGCAAAGGAAATCTGCACTACAATGAAGTCTCACTTCCCCCCGCTCAAAAGGGCCATCTGAAAAAAGTGTAAAATCCAGAAAGGCAGGACAGGCCATGGAGAACTGGGAGCCTTGTTATGCTGATGGGTGGGATGTAAATTGCCAACAGCCACTTGGGAGAAGTGTATGGTGTTTCCTGAAACATCTAAAAAACAAAGCAACAGAGCCTAGGGCACTTCCACTTATGGTCCTATAGCTTAGGGAAATTAAAATCAAAAAGACACAGCCACCCCAAAGTTTGGGACGGCTCTGTTTACAAGAACCTCGTTTACGGTACAAGTTCAATATTGCAGAAAGTGAAAAATGGATAAAGAAGTTGTGGTACTTACGTACAATGCAATATCACTCAGCAATGAAATCTATGTCATCAGGCCCATAGCAGCATAATGAGTGGATTCAGGTACGATGATTCTAACTGAAATAAGTCACACAGAAAAAGAAACATCATGAGATATCACTAATACACGGAATGTAAACTTGGCTACACAGAAACTGAATTACAAAATAGAACAGGGACTCAAATTTAGAAAACCATCTTATGCTTGCTTAAGGGGAAAGGTGAGTTGGGGTGCTGCATAAAAGCAGAGTTTGAAATTAGCACAGATACTGTTCCATAAGCCAAATATGGAATAGACAAGACCTACCCCTTGCTCAACGTAATGGATTCAGCAATGAGGTATCACCTCACACCTGGTAGAATAGGCATCATAGAAAATCTACAAACAAAAAATGCTGGAAAGGGTGTGGAGAAAAGGAACCCTCTTCCACTATTGTTTGGAATATAAATTGATAGTCATTATGGAGAACAATATGGAATTTCTTAAGAAACTAACAATAGAATTACCATATGATACAGCAATCCCAGTACTGGACATATACCCAGACAAAACCATAAATCAAAAAGAGTCATTCACCGCAATGTTCATTGCATCACTATTTACAATATCGAGGTAATGGAAGCAACCTAAATGCCCACAGACAAACGAATGCATAAAGCCGTGGTACATATATAAAATGGAATATTACTAAGCCATGAAAAGGAACGAAATTGGGTCATTTGTAGAGACGTCGATGGATCCAGAGACTGTCATACAGAGTGAAGTAAGTCAGAAAGAGAAAAACAAATCTTGTATATTCATGCATATATGTGGAACCTAGAAAAACTGTACAGATTAACCATTTTGCAAGGCATAAATAGAGCAACAGATGTAGACAACAAACGTATGGACAACAAGGGGGGAAAGCTGTTGGGGGGGTGGTGGTGGGAGGAGTTGAGAGACTGGGATTGGCATGTATACATTTATATGTATAAAATAGATAACCAATAAGAACCTGCTGTATAAAAATATAAAATAAAATTCAAAATTAAAAAGAAATAAAATTTAAAAAATAAAACAGAAAAAACAATTATTCCCTGCACATACATGTATTTATATGAATAATTTATTTCCATGCTTATATCTGTAAATACAAAAAAGAAGAATAAAATCTACCTTGAACCAAAAACGAAAAAGAGAAAAAAAACACAGAACCCACCAGTTACACAGAGGAAAACCGTATCAGGGCACTTGCTCCAGTTGTAAACAATTCTGAAGTTGGTCAGTGGTGGGGAATCATCTCCCATTCAGCCAGCAGCCCCCACGCAACAAGCGTCCTCATTGCAAAGCTGGGGCACCGTGCCAGGGCATCTGTGAGTAAACGTGAGCTGAGCCCCAGGCCAGTTGCTGCTGAACTATTCCCACCCGTCCCAGGTAAAACACCTGAATATATACAAGGACTTGAAAGCCTAGAGGAAGGGCCATGGAGCCACACGAGTGACAGCATGCCGGCCGACTTGGTGCCTGCAGGCCAGCCAGGATGGTCCTGGCCCTGGGTGCTCTTCTGGAAGATTTCCATTTCCCTGCCTGAGATACCCGTCCTGTCCCTGCCCCCACTGCTTTTTTCCTTCCTCACCTCTGCCCAGGGAGAAATTCCAGCAGCAGGTATGGGTGACACATCCTCTTCTTTAGCAGGTGGCAGCCTGGCAACTGCTGCAGAAAGTCCAGCAGAGCCCCACTCACACTGGGCCACCCACAAAGCCGTGGCCTCTCCCTCCCTCCCACCAGCCCAGCCCCGAGACTGCTGACAGGGCAGAGAAAATGGCGTCAGGCACGGCTGCAGGGGCTCTTGCTGCCTGGAGTGGTATTTATATTGATCTCAACCCAGGCACACCTGGGGAGGGCTGGCCGGCACGGTAAGTCTGCCCAGGTCAGCCAATCATCACCCCTCAGGGGCTCACAGTTGCAGAAAATGGAACTTGCTGAAGCGGCTAGGTCCAAGGAACAGGTGTGGGCTCCCGAGAGTCAGGATAGACAAGGGGCTGCAGCTTTGGCTTGTTTTCTAATCATTTTATCTGGCCCATGAGTGGGAGACAACTTCAAGAAAACCCTCTCCTAATGAGAGGAACCCAGGAGTCAGGGAGAGGAGGGGTGGGTGGTGGTTGGAGACAGAGGCCTGGTGCCCCGGGTGCAGTGGAAGTCTCTGGAAGACCAGGTGGAGGGAGGCCGCACGGAGTGATGCCCAGGGTCACAGACCTGTCACAGCTGCTGTTTGTTAGTTCAAGTCCTGCTCTGAGGTGCTCTGTGTCAGCTCTGAGCGACAGGTGAGCTGGGGGTGCTCTGCAATGAGGGCTATGTGCACGGTTCCTGTGTGCCCAGCCCTGCCACAGTATCTGCAAGGGTAGCTCTGTATCCTGGGAGGGGCCTGACCACGAGAGCCCCGTGGGCTGGGGTGGGGGTGGGGTACCTGCCCAGGTGAGCTCCATATTCTGGGATTGGTCTGACCACGAGAGTCCCATGGGCTGCTGGGGACCTGGTAAAGGATGTCAGGACAGTCAGTGAAGCCACCGAGGATATACCTCCAGTTGCTCCTAATTCCTACACCCTGCTGGTCATTCTACCAACCACCAGGACATGGTATTCTGTATTAGTCTTCAATGATGCCTTCTTTTGTATTCCATTAGTCCCAGAGTCACAAGAAATTTTGGCTTGTGAGTGGCAGGACTCAACATACAACTAAAACAATACTTCCGGGCCGTTCGGCCCCAAGGGTGCAAAAATTCCCACACCATCTTTGGGGAAAGCTTAGCTAAAGACCTAAAAGTTCTACCTCTGGAAAAGGAAACCCTCCTTCAATATGCAGGCGACATTCTGATCGCTAGCCCTACTAAGGAGGCCTCTGAACTACCAAGCCAATAAAGGATAGAAGTTGTCCAAGAAAAAGCTCAAATATCACAGACTGCGGTGACCTGCCTGGGCTTCATTCTCACAGAAGGTCGGAGAAGCCCATCCCAGGAAAGGGAAGAAACCATTTTCAGCCTTACCCCTTTCTAAAACTAGAAGACAGCTTAGGGGTTCCTGGGGAGGCCAGGGTTTGCTGCTTCTGGATCCCTAACTACAGTCTACTAGCTGGGCCTCTATATGAAACACTGAAAGGAAAAGATGATGATCCTTTTGAATAGAATCCAGAAGTGGCCTTTCAAGAATGGAAAGAGCAGTCAATTCAGACCCTTGCCCTGGAACTCCCTAATTTAGCTAAACCCTTTGACCTTTACATTCCCGGTGAAAGGTGAATCGCCATTGGAGAATTAGTGCAAAAACTGGGACCACTTGAAATGGAACAATGCAAGAATGCCATCCAGGTAGGATAAACTACGGTCACTAAGGGGCTTGGCCCACTGCCACATCTGGCCAAGATACTGGCGGTATCTAAAAACCTGGAAATCAGCAGCCCAAAAGGCCACCTCCCTCCTAAGGGAAAAGGACCCCACGTGGTGATCCTAACCACCAACCATGCCCTGAAGTTGCAGGGTTCGCTCCGCGGGCACACCGACCTCGAGTGAGGAGGCCCTCCAACTCCAACATCCAGAGAGATAACCGGGGGCAACAGGGCACCATGACGACTCGTGTGAACATCACTTGACCTGGAGTTTCTCTCATAAAACAACAAGAGTGTGTCCCAAAAGAGTAGACTACTGCTTGCAGGACTTACTGCACCCAGAGGGGAGCTAATAATCTTGGCGGGGGAACAGTATACCACACTGTCACCATAGAAAAGCCTACAGACACCGTGATGATGGTGGCCAATAAGACCGGCTGGACTCCTGTTTACTTCAAAAGGCTGTTGACTCAGTGGCCATCATGGTCCTTGATCACCACTGACCCTGGACTGTCTGGGAGTTGAGCGGGCAGGGCTCTGACACCTGGTGCTGTTTGTACGTTAATTCAGGGGCCTAATTGAAGAAAGCGCAGACTACTGGTCAGAGCATCTAGGCTGGCAGAAACGGTCAGCCTAAGGTGGCCAAACAAATGTGGGGCGGGGTGAAACCGGCCCCCACAGCGTCTCTGCACATCTCTTTCCTGGACCCTTAAAGGTCATTAGAATCTATAACACTTCCAATGCTGGTGCTCAGGTGGACGAGCAGGGAGGCAGGGGTCCTGGGGACAATCAACGTCACCGGGAGGCTGCTGGGGAGAAGCTCTGACCCTCGCCCCAGGGTATGAGGGCTCCCAACTCAGCACTCAGCAGTTACAGAAGAAGGGTCTGCACCCTCAGCACTCCAAGAATTAGGAACGGGACAAAAGGCAGAGGAGGGGTTTGTCCCCAGCAAAGCCCATTAAAAATCCCTGGGAGATAAAAATAGAATCTGGGCAATAAAGTCAAGTCTAACCTTTTTTATCCTTTGTGCTTTGTCTAATTTCACGTGCTCCTAGGGTCCCGCATGCAGAGGTTCCACACCCGGCACTTCAGACCAGATTTCCTAGTGCAGAATGGCTGGGTCGACACCTCAGCTCCTGGGGCCCAGTGCAGACTCCACGATATAGAGCCTGAGCTACAGCCAACCCGGCCCTCGAGAGCTCCGCCCCCTCCCTCCCTCCCACTGACTCTGACAGGATCTCTACACAGCAGCCCAGCCCACAGCCCACGGGGTAGTGCATGCTCTCACCTCTCCATTCTCTGATCAAAATATAAAGTTTCCTTTGCTTGTGAACCAAACTCAGTCTCGATCTGTTGGCCCCAATGACACTGGGCAGGGGGACACTTGTTGGGGTCCACTCTGGAGGATCAGTAACAGAAATTGAGACTATTGTAACCTCAATGAACAGATGTGTGAGCCAAACTGTAGTTAACATAGAACAGTGTATAAGGCTCGGGTAAAATAAGATGTTTTTAACACTTCCATTTGATATTTCCATTACTTTTTATAAGCAAGTTCAGTGAAAAGGTTTGTCTTATTTGTCAGGTCAATATTAGAGAAACGAAGTGATTTCTTTCCAAGGATGTACATCTAATAATCTTGGTTAAACCTTCAATCTTGTTTTAAATGCTTTTCCATTGAAAAGGATACCTCTCTTTCAGCTCCCCCATTTCTGAGAAGTATAAAATCTTATAATTTATTATTACCAAAGGGGAAAGGTGGAAGGAGGGATAAATTAACAGTTTGGAATTAACACATACACACTGTTATGTATAAAATAGATCATCAACAAGGAACTACTGTATAGCACAGGGAACTACACTCAACATTTTGCAATAACCTATAAGGGGAAATAATCTGAAAAAGAATAGATATTTTTATTGACATCATCTATCAATGACAGTTAAAGTGTAGCCTAAGGGAAGCTGGTGGTGAGTGCTTCTGACCCTGAAGACTTCAATTATCTAAAGTTTGGACTCTGCCTACTTCCCAAGGCCCTTAATGAACATATGTGTAGCCGTAGCTTAAAAACTTCCCCAGTTTGGGTTTCGGGGAGACACTGATTTTGAAAAAGCCCTGGTGTTCTCCTTACATGAATGGGACTCTTCCTACTGCTAAAACATGTCTGTCACACCCAGAGGATGGTATACCGTCTGATCGGGAAGAGTTTGGAAAAGGCATCTCATCTCCTCATCTCCTGGTGTTCGGGTTCACCCCTCCAGCGTCTTTACTAACAGTCTCCCCACTTGGAGATGTCAGCACTGTCAACATCCTGTTGCGTACAGTTTGGAATTTGTCCAGAGGATGAAGCGGAAGGATGAGGAACAATGAGAGACAAGTCCTAGGTGTTCAGACAGGCACGTGTCACTCTAATTTCCAATCAGTAAGACGAATTGACCAAAGGCTAGGGTTGCCCATGGAAACAGTATAGGGCTTGAGGAAATCCCGCTGCTTTGTGGCCAGTTCCCATAAACACAAGTTGAACAATGGAACTCAGGGGCAGTAAAATTCACAAAACTGCAGAGTTGAAAATATCCATCACTGAAAAATGTCTTGAGGAAAGTCAAAGAAAAGGACTTGTAAGCAAGGGAGAATGGCAGGAAAGGGATTTGAGGAGGTAGAAAGGACTCGCCATTAAGCACAAGAAAAGGAGCTGAACATTGCAGTTGGCCAAAAAGGGTGTATGCGTTTTTTTCTGTATATATTCAAGAAAAGGGCATACACTTTTTTAGCCAACCAAACAGGTGGGCACTGGAAGTCAATACTACAAAAGATATCACTTCGCATCAGTCAGAAGAGCCATCCTCATAAAGCGTAAACAACAGAAATGCAGGACAGGGCAACGAGAAGAGGGAGCCCTGTGAGACTTATAGTGGAAATGTATATTGCCAACGGCCATTCTGGAGAAGTGTATTGTGTTTACTAAAGCATCTAAAAAATGAGCTACAGAGCATAGGGCACTTGCACTCATGGGCGTATATCTTGGGAAAAACAAAAATCGAGAGGACACAGGCACCCCAATGTTTACCCCCTCTCTGTTTAAAAGATCCTCGACTAGGATATAACTTAAATGTCTCTGGAGGGAAAAAATGGATAGAGATGTGGTACTTAGGTAGAGTGGAATATTATTCAGCCTGGAAATCAATGAAATATGGCCAGTTGTAACAACTCCCGAGGAGTTATGTATGATCATTCTAAGTGACAGAATTCAAAAAGAAAAAGACACATATCATAAGCTATCACTTAAAGGTGGAATCCAAAATGGCTACACATGAAATAAATTACAAAACAAAAACATAGTCAAATATGTAGAAAACACGCATAAGGCTGCTAAACGGGAAAGGTGGGGAGGGGTGAGGCATCATCCAGGAGGTTGAAATTAGCAAAGATACCATTCCAAATACCAAACTGATAATCAACAAGGCCTACACGGTAGCTAAAAGAACTGCACTCAGCACACTCAAGTCACCGGAAAAGAATATATACGACTGGTAAGAATCTGAAAAAGAATTTATTGATGTCTCTCTGTACGTGAATCAAGTGGATGTACAGCAGCAAGAAACAGAGCTTTGAAAATCAGCTGTAACCAATATAGTAATAAATTGAAAAAAATAAACGACAGAGAGACAGAGAAAACCTCTTACAACTTTTCCTCAGGGACGGTGATGCAACATGGATTGAACACATCTAGACCCACAGCAGGATGAGACATAAGGCTGGAAACTGTTTGCGCTAAGAGAAATGTGAGGTTGGGTGAGGAAATGCACACCCTTTAAAGTAATACTACCTGGTACCCATTCAATGGGTCCCAAATCTGCAGGTTCAAGGGATCTTCCTACAGCTAAAACATGCATGGAAAACCCAGAGGACTGTACACCATGTGATCGGGAGATGTGTCTAAAATGCACCTCATTTATCCTCTCCTGGTGCTCCTGTTCACCATTCCAGCCACGCTACTTAGAATCTCCCCACTTGGAGAATCAGCACATTTAAACTTCTGTTTCACACATTTTGCAAATTGTGAGGAGGATGAACGGGAAGAGGGGGAACCAATGAGAGAATAGTTGTAGGGGTTTGGACGGGCACATATCACTCTAAATTCCCATTAAGAATAAGAATTAAAGAAAGGCTCAGCCTGCCTCGCCGGAGCCAAAATAGGGCCTGAAGCAATCCTGCGGGTTTGAGGCCAGCTCACAAAAGAGCAACTTAAAAAATGGAGCTCAGGGTCACTGCAATTCACAAACCTGCAGAGTTATAAATGAAAACTAACGTCCAAAAATATGTTGAGGTAAGGCAAAGAAGAGGATCTGAATGCAAGACAGAATTGCAAGAAACAGATTTCAAGAGATAGATTGGACTCGTCTTTAACGCACATGAAAAGCGGCAGAATTTCGACAATGATGCAGTTGGCCCAAAAGGGCGTATGCGTTTTTTCCTGATTATATCCAGGAAAAAAACGCATACGCACTTTATGGGCAACGAAGCAAGCAAGCAATGCAAATGTGCACAACAAAGAAGTCTCATTTCCCACCAGTCAAAAGGGCCATCCTAAAAAATTGTAAAAACCAGAAATGCAGGACAGGCCATGGAGAACAGGGAGCCTTTATACGCTGATGGGCAGTGTGTGAACTGCCGAGAGCCACTCTGGAGAAGTGTATGGTGGTTCCTAAATCATCTAAAAAACAGAGCTACAGAGCATAGGACACTTCCAATCATGGGAGTATATCTAGGGAAGTCTAAAAATCAACAAGACACAAGCACACCACAGTTTAGGGCTACTCTGTTTACAAGAACCTCAACTTCAGTACACCTTAAATATCCCAGGAAAGAGAACAATGGATAAAGAAGATGTGGTACTTATGTACAATGGAATATCTCTTCACCATGAAATCAATGTAATAAGGCTAGTAGAAGGATAAAGAGTGGATTTAGGTCCGATAATACTACTTGAAATAAGTCAAACAGAAAAAGAAACATATCATAAGATATCACTTATAGAGGGAGGGTAAATATGGCTGCACAAGAAATGAATTACAGAACAGAACAGTGTCTCACATTTAGAAAACACACTTATGTCAGCTTAAGGGGAAAGGAGAGGTGGGGTGATGCATAAAACCAGAGTTTGAAATTAGCACAGATACCGTTCAATAAACCAAATAGGTATTAGACAAGATCTACACCTTGCTCAATGAACTGGCCTCAACACACCCTATACACCGCAGAGAAATATATCTGAGTAATAAGAATCTTAAAACCCATGTATTGATATATCTCCATAAGGGAATCAAGTGTGTGCAGAGCGGCACAAACACAGCAGTGAAAATGAGCTAAACCCCATTATAGAAATAAATTTTAAAAACAAAACGCTGAAACAATGAAAGAGAGAAAAATTCTTACAAAATTCGCTCAGGGGCTGTGATGCAACCTGGATTGACCACATATAAACCCACAGCTGGATAAGACATAAGGCTGGACACTTGGGGCTGAGAGGATTGGTGAGCTTTGGTGAGCAACTGCCGAAAGTTTAATGCAATACTTCATGCTACTCATTCCAAGGGTCCCAACACTCCAGGTTGAAGGGAATCTTCCTACAGCTAAACCATGCTTGGGAAACCCAGCGACTGGTATACCATATGATCGGGAAAGGTTTCTAAAACGCACCTCATTTTTCCTCTCCTGGGGCTCCGGATCGACATTCCAGCCACTTTACTAACAACATCCCCACATGGAGAGTCAATGCCTTTAAGTTCTGGTATTGCACAGTCTGCAGTTAGTGCGGAGGATGAATGGGAATAGGGGGAACCAGTGAGAAACTAGCTGTAGCGGTTTCAATGGGCACATGTCACTCTAATGTCACATCAGTAAGAAGAATTAACCAAAGGCACAGCAAGGTGCCCCAGAAGAAAAATAGGGCTTCAAGGAATCCTGTGGTTATGGGGCAAGACCACAAAAATAAGAGCTGAAAAATGGAGCTAAGGGCCACTGCAATTCAAAAACCTGCAGAGTTATAAAGGCCAACTATTTTCAAAAAATATATTGAGGTAAGGCTATGAAGAGGCATTGAAAGCAAGGCAGAATTGCAGGAAACCGATATCAGTAGGTAGACTGGAATTGCATTGAAAACATATGAAGAGAGTCAAAACCTCGACAATGATGCACTTGGCCAAAAAGGGCGTATGCGTTTTTTCCGGAATATATTCAGGAAAAAACGCATACGCACTTTTTGGCCAACCAAGTAATCTTGCAAAGGAAATCTGCACTACAATGAACTCTCACTTCCACCGGGTCAAAAGGGCCATCTGAAAAAAGCGTAAAATGCATAAAGGCACCACAGGCCATGGAGAACTGGGAGCCTTCTTATGCTGATGGGCGGGATGTAAATTGCCAACAGCCACTCGGGAGAAGTGTATGGTGTTTCCTGAAACATCTAAAAAACAAAGCAACAGAGCCTAGGGCACTTCCACTTATGGTCCTATAGCTTAGGGAAATTAAAATCAAAAAGACACAGCCACCCCAAAGTTTGGGACGACTCTGTTTACAAGAACCTCATTTACCGTACAAGTTCAATATCGCAGAAAGTGAAAAATGGATAAAGAAGTTGTGGTACTTACGTACAATGCAATAACACTCAGCAATGAAATCTATGTCATCAGGCCCGTAGCACCATAATGAGTAGATTCAGGTATGATGATTCGAACTGAAATAAGTCACACAGAAAAGAAACATCATAAGGTATCACTAATACACAGAATGTGAACTTGGCTACACATGAACTGAATTACAAAACAGAACAGGGTCTCAAGTTTAGAAAACCAACTTATGCTTGCTTAAGGGGGAAGGTGAGTTGGGGTGCTGCATAAAACTAGAGTTTGAAATGAGCACAGATAAATTTCCTTAAGCCAAATATGGAATAGACAAGAGCTACTCCTTGCTCAACGAAATGGACTCAACACCCCATATTAAACGCCTAAGAATATACCTGACTAGTAAGAATCTTAAAACGTATGGATGGCTATGTCTGAAAGAGAATCAAGCGTGTGTACAGGGGCATAAACACAGCTGTGACAGGATTGGAGAGGTTCAGTGAGCAAATTAAGACCCTTTGAAGTCATATTGCATGGTACCCATTCCACGGGTCTCAACTCTCCAGGTTTAAGGTATTCTTCCTTCAGCTAAAATATGCATGTGGAACCAAGAGTATGATCAACCGTGTGATCGGGAGACGTGTTCAAATATGTCTCAGTTTTCGTCCCCTGGTACTCGGGTGCAACATTCCAGACGCTTTACTAACACTCTCCCGACTTGGAGAGTCAGTGCCTTTAAACTCCTGTTTGGCCCAGTTTGTAATTTCTGCGGAAGATGAATAGGAATAGGGAGAACCAATGACAGACTAGCTGGAGGTGTCTGGACGGGCAAATTTAACTGTCATTTCCCACCAGGAAGAGGAATTAACCAAAGGCTCAGCGTGCCATGCCGGAAACAGATTAGGGCCTGAAGCCATCCTGCGGTGTTGCGGCCAGCTCACAAGAAAGCGAGTTGAAGAAAGGAGCTCAGGGGCACTGTAATTCACAAACCTGCAGAGTTATAAATGACAGCTATCGTCCAAAAATATACTGAAGTAAGGCTGCCAAGAGGACTTGAAAGCGGGGCAGAATTGCAGGAAACCGATTTCAGGAGGTAGACTGGAATTGCATTGAAAGCATAGGAAAAGAGGCAGAACGTCCTCAATGATGCACTTGGCCAAAAAGGGCGTATGCGTTTTTTCCTGAATATATTCAGGAAAAAACGCATACGCCCTTTTTGGCCAACAAAGCAAACTTGCAAAGGAAATCTGCACTACAATGAAGTCTCACTTCCCCCCGGTCAAAAGGGCCATCTGAAAAAAGTGTAAAATCCAGAAAGGCAGGACAGGCCATGGAGAACTGGGAGCCTTGTTATGCTGATGGGCGGGATGTAAATTGCCAACAGACACTCGGGACAAGTGTATGGTGTTTCCTGAAACACCTAAAAAACAAAGCAACAGAGCCTAGGGCACTTCCACTTATGGTCCTATAGCTTAGAGAAACTAAAATCAAAAAGACACAGCCACCCCAAAGTTTGGGACGCCTCTGTTTACAAGAACCTCGTTTACCGTACAAGTTCAGTATCACAGAAAGTGAAAAATGGATAAAGAACTTGTGGTACTTACGTACAATGCAGTATCACTCAGCAATGAAATCTATGTCATCAGGCCCGTAGAAGCATAATGAGTGGATTCAGGTACGATGATTCTAACTGAAATAAGTCACACAGAAAAAGAAACATCATAAGATATCACTAATACACGGAATGTAAACTTGGCTACACAGGAACTGAATTCCAAAACAGAACAGGGTCTCAAATTTAGAAAACCAACTTATGTTTGCTTAAGAGAAAAGGTGAGTTGGGGTGCTGCATAAAACCAGAGATTGAAATGAGCACACATAAAGTTCCTTAAGCCAAATATGGAATAGACAAGAGCTACTCCTTGCTCAACGAAATGGACTCAACACCCCATATTAAACGCCTAAGAATGTACCTGACTAGTAAGTATCTTAAAACCTATGGATTGCTATGTCTCCAAAAGAGAATCAAGCGTGTGTACAGGGGCATAAACGCAGCAGTGATAGGATTGGAGAGGTTCGGTGAGCAAATGAAGACCCTTTGAAGTCATATTGCATGGTACCCATTCCACGGGTTTCAACTACCCAGGTTTAAGGTATTCTTCCTTCAGCTAAATCATGCATGTGGAACCCAGAGTATGATCAACCGTGTGAACGGGAGACGTGTTCAAATATGTCTCAGTTTTCGTACCCTGGTACTCGGGTGCAACATTCCAGACGCTTTACTAACACTCTCCGAACTTGGAGAGTCAGTCCCTTTAACCTCCTGTTTGGCCCAGTTTGCAATTTCTGCGGAAGATGAACAGGAATAGCGAGAACCAATGAGAGACTAGCTGGAGGTGTCTGGACGGGCAAATTTAACTCTCATTTCCCACCAGGAAGAGGAAATAACCAAAGGCTCAGCGTGCCGTGCCGGAACCAGATTAGGGCCTGAAGCCATCCTGCGGTGTTGCGGCCAGCTCACAAGAAAGCGAGTTGAAGAAAGGAGCTCAGGGGCACTGTAATTCACAAACCTGCAGAGTTATAAATGACAGCTATCGTCCAAAAATATACTGAAGTAAGGCTGCCAAGAGGACTTGAAAGCGGGGCAGAATTGCAGGAAACCGATTTCAGGAGGTAGACTGGAATTGCATTGAAAGCATAGGAAAAGAGGCAGAACGTCCACAATGATGCACTTGGCCAAAAAGGGCGTATGCGTTTTTTCCTGAATATATTCAGGAAAAACGCATACGCACTTTTTGGCCAACCAAGCAAACTTGCAAAGGAAATCTGCACTACAATGAAGTCTCACTTCCCCCCGGTCAAAAGGGCCATCTGAAAAAAGAATAAAATCCAGAAAGGCAGGACAGGCCATGGAGAACTGGGAGCATTGTTATGCTGATGGGCGGGATGTAAATTGCCAACAGACACTCGGGAGAAGTGTATGGTGTTTCCTGAAACATCTAAAAAACAAAGCAACAGAGCCTAGGGCACTTCCACTTATGGTCCTATAGCTTAGGGAAATTAAAATCAAAAAGACACAGCCACCCCAAAGTTTGGGACGCCTCTGTTTACAAGAACCTCGTTTACAGTACAAGTTCAACATCGCAGAAAGTGAAAAATGGATAAAGAAGTTGTGGTATTTACTTATAAAGCAATATCACTCAGCAATGAAATCTATGTCATCAGGCCCTTAGTAGCACAATGAGTGGATTCAGGTATGGTGATTCTAACTGAAATAAGTCACACAGAAAAAGAAACATCATAAGATATCACTAATACACGGAATGTAACCTTGGCTACACAGGAACTGAATTCCAAAACAGAACAGGGTCTCAAATTTAGAAAACCAACTTATGCTTGCTTAAGGGGAAAGGTGAGTTGGGGTGCTGCATAAAACCAGAGATTGAAATGAGCACAGATAAAGTTCCTTAAGCCAAATATGGAATAGACAAGAGCTACTCCTTGCTCAACGAAATGGACTCAACACCGTATATTAAACGCCTAAGAATGTACCTGACTAGTAAGTATCTTAAAATCTATGGATTGCTTTGTCTCCGAAAGAGAATCAAACATGTGTACAGGTGCATAAACGCAGCAGTGATAGGATTGGAGAGGTTCGGTGAGCAAATGAAGACCCTTTGAAGTCATATTGCATGGTATCCATTACACGGGTCTCAACTCTCCAGGTTTAAGCTATTCTTCCTTCAGCTAAAACAGGCATGTGGAACCCAGAGTATGATCAACCGTGTGAACGGGAGACGTGTTCAAATATGTCTCAGTTTTCCTCCCCTGGTACTCGGGTGCAACATTCCAGACGCTTTACTAACACTCTCCCCACTTGGAGAGTCAGTCCCTTTAACCTCCTGTTGGGCACAGTTTGCAATTTCTGTGGAAGATGAACAGGAATTGGGAGAACCAATGAGAGACTAGCTGGAGGTGTCTGGACGGGCAAATTTAACTCTCATTTCCCACCAGGAAGAGGAAATAATCAAAGGCTCAGCGTGCCGTGCCGGAACCAGATAAGGGCCTGAAGCCATCCTGCGGTGTTGCGGGCAGTTCACAAGAAAGCGAGCTGAAGAAAGGAGCTCAGGGGCACTGTAATTCACAAACCTGCAGAGTTATAAATGACAGCTATCGTCCAAAAATATACTGAAGTAAGGCTGCCAAGAGGACTTGAAAGCGGGGCAGAATTGCAGGAAACCGATTTCAGGAGGTAGACTGGAATTGCATTTCAAGCATAGGAAAAGAGGCAGAACGTCCACAATGATGCACTTGGCTAAAAAGGGCGTATGCATTTTTTCCTGAATATATTCAGGAAAAAACGCATACGCCCTTTTTGGCCAACCAAGCAAGCTTGCAAAGGAAATCTGCACTACAATGAAGTCTCACTTCCCCCCGGTCAAAAGGGCCATCTGAAAAAAGTGTAAAATCCAGAAAGGCAGGACAGGCCATGGAGAACTGGGAGCCTTGTTATGCTGATGGGCGGGATGTAAATTGCCAACAGACACTCGGGAGAAGTGTATGGTGTTTCCTGAAACATCTAAAAAACAAAGCAACAGAGCCTAGGGCACTTCCACTTATGGTCCTATAACTTAGGGAAATTAAAATCAAAAAGACACAGCCACCCCAAAGTTTGGGACGCCTCTGTTTACAAGAATCTCGTTTACCGTACAAGTTCAGTATCACAGAAACTGAAAAATGGATAAAGAACTTGTGGTACTTATGTACAATGCAGTACCACTCAGCAATGAAATCTATGTCATCAGGCCCGTAGCAGCATAATGAGTGGATTCAGGTACGATGATTCTAACTGAAATAAGTCACACAGAAAAAGAAACATCATAAGATATCACTAATACACGGAATGTAAACTTGGCTACACAGGAACTGAATTCCAAAACAGAACAGGGTCTCAAATTTAGAAAACCAACTTATGCTTGCTTAAGGGGAAAGGTGAGTTGGGGTGCTGCATAAAACCAGAGATTGAAATGAGCACAGATAAAGTTCCTTAAGCCAAATATGGAATAGACAAGAGCTACTCCTTGCTCAACGAAATGGACTCAACACCCCATATTAAATGCCTAAGAATGTATCTGACTAGTAAGTATCTTAAAACCTATGGATTGCTATGTCTCCAAAAGAGAATCAAGCGTGTGTACAGGGGCATAAACGCAGCAGTGATAGGATTGGAGAGGTTCGGTGAGCAAATGAAGACCCTTTGAAGTCATATTGCATGGTACCCATTCCACGGGTTTCAACTACCCAGGTTTAAGGTATTCTTCCTTCAGCTAAAACATGCATGTGGAACCCAGAGTATGATCAACCGTGTGAATGGGAGACGTGTTCAAATATGTCTCAGTTTTCCTCCCCTGATACTCGGGTGAAACATTCCAGACGCTTTACTAACACTCTCCCCACTTGGACAGTCAGCGCCTTTAACCTCCTGTTTGGCCCAGTTTGCAATTTCTGCGGAAGATGAACAGGAATAGTGAGAACCAATGAGAGACTAGCTGGAGGTGTCTGGACGGGCAAATTTAACTCTCATTTCCCACCAGGAAGAGGAAATAACCAAAGGCTCAGCGTGCCGTGCCGGAACCAGATTAGGGCCTGAAGCCATCCTGCGGTGTTGCGGCCAGCTCACAAGAAAGCGAGTTGAAGAAAGGAGCTCAGGGGCACTGTAATTCACAAACCTGCAGAGTTATAAATGACAGCTATCGTCCAAAAATATACTGAAGTATGTCTGCCAAGAGGACTTGAAAGTGGGGCAGAATTGCAGGAAACCGATTTCAGGAGGTAGACTGGAATTGTATTGAAAGCATAGGAAAAGAGGCAGAACGTCCACAATGATGCACTTGGCCAAAAAGGGCGTATGCGTTTTTTCCTGAATATATTCAGGAAAAAACGCATACGCCGTTTTTGGCCAACCAAGCAAGCTTGCAAAGGAAATCTGCACTACAATGAAGTCTCACTTCCCCCCCGTCAAAAGGGCCATCTGAAAAAAGTGTAAAATCCAGAAAGGCAGGACAGGCCATGGAGAACTGGGAGCCTTGTTATGCTGATGGGCGGGATGTAAATTGCCAACAGACACTCGGGAGAAGTGTATGGTGTTTCCTGAAACATCTAAAAAACAAAGCAACAGAGCCTAGGGCACTTCCACTTACGGTCCTATAGCTTAGGGAAATTAAAATAAAAAAGACACAGCCACCCCAAAGTTTGGGACGCCTCTGTTTACAAGAACCTCGTTTACCGTACAAGTTCAATATCACAGAAAGTGAAAAATGGATAAAGAACTTGTGGTACTTACGTACAATGCAGTACCACTCAGCAATGAAATCTATGTCATTAGGCCCGTAGCAGTATAATGAGTGGATTCAGGTACGATGATTCTAACTGAAATAAGTCACACAGAAAAAGAAACATCATAAGATATCACTAATACACGGAATGTAAACTTGGCTACACAGGAACTGAATTCCAAAACAGAACAGGGTCTCAAATTTAGAAAACCAACTTATGCTTGCTTAAGGGGAAAGGTGAGTTGGGGTGCTGCATAAAACCAGAGATTGAAATGAGCACAGATAAAGTTCCTTAAGCCAAATATGGAATAGACAAGAGCTACTCCTTGCTCAACGAAATGGACTCAACACCCCATATTAAACGCCTAAGAATGTACCTGACTAGCAATTATCTTAAAACCTATGGATTGCTATGTCTCCAAAAGAGAATCAAGCGTGTGTACAGGGGCATAAACGCAGCAGTGATAGGATTGGAGAGGTTCGGTGAGCAAATGAAGACCCTTTGAAGTCATATTGCATGGTACCCATTCCACGGGTTTCAACTACCCAGGTTTAAGGTATTCTTCCTTCAGCTAAAACATGCATGTGGAACCCAGAGTATGATCAACCGTGTGAATGGGAGACGTGTTCAAATATGTCTCAGTTTTCCTCCCCTGATACTCGGGTGCAACATTCCAGATGCTTTACTAACACTCTCCCCACTTGGACAGTCAGCGCCTTTAACCTCCTGTTTGGCCCAGTTTGCAATTTCTGCGGAAGATGAACAGGAATAGCGAGAACCAATGAGAGACTAGCTGGAGGTGTCTGGACGGGCAAATTTAACTCTCATTTCCCACCAGGAAGAGGAAATAACCAAAGGCTCAGCGTGCCGTGCCGGAACCAGATTAGGGCCTGAAGCCATCCTGCGGTGTTGCGACCAGGTCACAAGAAAGCGAGTTGAAGAAAGGAGCTCAGGGGCACTGTAATTCACAAACCTGCAGAGTTATAAATGACAGCTATCGTCCAAAAATATACTGAAGTAAGGCTGGCAAGAGGACTTGAAAACGGGGCAGAATTGCAGGAAACTGATTTCAGGAGGTAGACTGGAATTGTATTGAAAGCATAGGAAAAGAGGCAGAACGTCCACAATGATGCACTTGGCCAAAAAGGGCGTATGCGTTTTTTCCTGAATATATTCAGGAAAAAACGCATACGCCCTTTTTGGCCAACCAAGCAAGCTTGCAAAGGAAATCTGCACTACAATGAAGTCTCACTTCCCCCAGGTCAAAAGGGCCATCTGAAAAAAGTGTAAAATCCAGAAAGGCAGGACAGGCCATTGAGAACTGGGAGCCTTGTTATGCTGATGGGCGGGATGTAAATTGCCAACAGACACTCGGGAGAAGTGTATGGTGTTTCCTGAAACATCTAAAAAACAAAGCAACAGAGCCTAGGGCACTTCCACTTATGGTCCTATAACTTAGGGAAATTAAAATCAAAAAGACACAGCCACCCCAAAGTTTGGGACGCCTCTGTTTACAAGAATCTCGTTTACCGTACAAGTTCAGTATCACAGAAAGTGAAAAATGGATAAAGAACTTGTGGTACTTACGTACAATGCAGTATCACTCAGCAATGAAATCTATGTCATCAGGCCCGTAGCAGCATAATGAGTGGATTCAGGTACGATGATTCTAACTGAAATAAGTCACACAGAAAAAGAAACATCATAAGATATCACTAATACACGGAATGTAAACTTGGCTACACAGGAACTGAATTCCAAAACAGAACAGGGTCTCAAATTTAGAAAACCAACTTATGCTTGCTTAAGGGGAAAGGTGAGTTGGGGTGCTGCAAAAAACCAGAGATTGAAATGGGCACAGATAAAGTTCCTTAAGCCAAATATGGAATAGACAAGAGCTACTCCTTGCTCAACGAAATGGACTCAACACCCCATATTAAATGCCTAAGAATGTATCTGACTAGTAAGTATCTTAAAACCTATGGATGGCTATGTCTCCAAAAGAGAATCAAGCGTGTGTACAGGGGCATAAACGCAGCAGTGATAGGATTGGAGAGGTTCGGTGAGCAAATGAAGACCCTTTGAAGTCATATTGCATGGTACCCATTCCGCAGGTCTCAACTCTGCAGGTTTAAGGTATTCTTCCTTCAGCTAAAACATGCATGTGGAACCCAGAGTATGATCAACTGTGTGAACGGGAGACGTGTTCAAATATGTCTCAGTTTTCCTCCCCTGGTACTCGGGTGCAACATTCCAGATGCTTTACTAACACTCTCCCCACTTGGACAGTCAGCGCCTTTAACCTCCTGTTTGGCCCAGTTTGCAATTTCTGCGGAAGATGAACAGGAATAGGGAGAACCAATGAGAGACTAGCTGGAGGTGTCTGGACGGGCAAATTTAACTCTCATTTCCCACCAGGAAGAGGAAATAACCAAAGGCTCAGCGTGCCGTGCCGGAACCAGATTAGGGCCTGAAGCCATCCTGCGGTGTTGCGGCCAGGTCACAAGAAAGCGAGCTGAAGAAAGGAGCTCAGGGGCACTGTAATTCACAAACCTGCAGAGTTATAAATGACAGCTATCGTCCAAAAATATACTGAAGTAAGGCTGCCAAGAGGACTTGAAAGCGGGGCAGAATTGCAGGAAACCGATTTCAGGAGGTAGACTGGAATTGCATTGAAAGCATAGGAAAAGAGGCAGAACGTCCACAATGATGCACTTGGCCAAAAAGGGCGTATGCGTTTTTTCCTGAATATATTCAGGAAAAAACGCATACGACCTTTTCGGCCAACCAAGCAAGCTTGCGAAGGAAATCTGCACTACAATGAAGTCTCACTTCCCCCCGGTCAAAAGGGCCATCTGAAAAAAGTGTAAAATCCAGAAAGACAGGACAGGCCATGGAGAACTGGGAGCCTTGTTATGCTGATGGGCGGGATGTAAATTGCCAACAGACACTCGGGAGAAGTGTATGGTGTTTCGTGAAACATCTAAAAAACAAAGCAACGGAGCCTAGGGCACTTCCACTTATGGTCCTATAGCTTAGGGAAATTAAAATCAAAAAGACACAGCCACCCCAAAGTTTGGGACTCCTCTGTTTACAAGAACCTCGTTTACCATACAAGTTCAGTATCACAGAAAGTGAAAAATGGATAAAGAACTTGTGGTACTTACGTACAATGCAGTATCACTCAGCAATGAAATCTATGTCATCAGGCCCGTAGCAGCATAATGAGTGGATTCAGGTACGATGATTCAAACTGAAATAAGTCACACAGAAAAAGAAACATCATAAGATATCACTAATACACGGAATGTAAACTTGGCTACACAGGAACTGAATTCCAAAACAGAACAGGGTCTCAAATTTAGAAAACCAACTTATGCTTGCTTAAGGGGAAAGGTGAGTTGGGGTGCTGCAAAAAACCAGAGATTGAAATGGGCACAGATAAAGTTCCTTAAGCCAAATATGGAATAGACAAGAGCTACTCCTTGCTCAACGAAATGGACTCAACACCCCATATTAAATGCCTAAGAATGTACCTGACTAGTAAGTATCTTAAAACCTATGGATTGCTATGTCTCCAAAAGAGAATCAAGCATGTGTACAGGGGCATAAACGCAGCAGTGATAGGATTGGAGAGGTTCGGTGAGCAAATGAAGACCCTTTGAAATCATATTGCATGGTACCCATTCCGCGGGTCTCAACTCTGCAGGTTTAAGGTATTCTTCCTTCAGCTAAAACATGCATGTGGAACCCAGAGTATGATCAACCGTGTGAATGGGAGACGTATTCCAGTATGTCTCAGTTTTCCTCCCCTGATACTCGGGTGCAACATTCCAGATGCTTTACTAACACTCTCCCCACTTGGACAGTCAGCGCCTTTAACCTCCTGTTTGGCCCAGTTTGCAATTTCTGCGGAAGATGAACAGGAATAGCGAGAACCAATGAGAGACTAGCTGGAGGTGTCTGGACGGGCAAATTTAACTCTCATTTCCCACCAGGAAGAGGAAATAACCAAAGGCTCAGCGTGCCGTGCCGGAACCAGATTAGGGCCTGAAGCCATCCTGCGGTGTTGCGGCCAGGTCAAAATAAAGCGAGTTGAAGAAAGGAGCTCAGGGGCACTGTAATTCACAAACCTGCAGAGTTATAAATGACAGCTATCGTCCAAAAATATACTGAAGTAAGGCTGCCAAGAGGACTTGAAAACGGGGCAGAATTGCAGGAAACCGATTTCAGGAGGTAGACTGGAATTGTATTGAAAGCATAGGAAAAGAGGCAGAACGTCCACAATGATGCACTTGGCCAAAAAGGGCGTATGCGTTTTTTCCTGAATATATTCAGGAAAAAACGCATACGCCCTTTTTGGCCAACAAAGCAAGCTTGCAAAGGAAATCTGCACTACAATGAAGTCTCACTTCCCCCCGGTCAAAAGGGCCATCTGAAAAAAGTGTAAAATCCAGAAAGGCAGGACAGGCCATGGAGAACTGGGAGCCTTGTTATGCTGATGGGCGGGATGTAAATTGCCAACAGACACTCGGGAGAAGTGTATGGTGTTTCCTGAAACATCTAAAAAACAAAGCAACAGAGCCTAGGGCACTTCCACTTATGGTCCTATAGCTTAGGGAAATTAAAATCAAAAAGACACAGCCACCCCAAAGTTTGGGACGCCTCTGTTTACAAGAACCTCGTTTACAGTACAAGTTCAGTATCACAGAAAGTGAAAAATGGATAAAGAACTTGTGGTACTTACGTACAATGCAGTATCACTCAGCAATGAAATCTATGTCATCAGGCCCGTAGCAGCATAATGAGTGGATTCAGGTACGATGATTCTAACTGAAATAAGTCACACAGAAAAAGAAACATCATAAGATATCACTAATACACGGAATGTAAACTTGGCTACACAGGAACTGAATTCCAAAACAGAACAGGGTCTCAAATTTAGAAAACCAACTTATGCTTGCTTAAGGGGAAAGGTGAGTTGGGGTGCTGCATAAAACCAGAGATTGAAATGAGCACAGATAAAGTTCCTTAAGCCAAATATGGAATAGACAAGAGCTACTCCTTGCTCAACGAAATGGACTCAACACCCCATATTAAACGCCTAAGGATGTACCTGACTAGTAATTATCTTAAAACCTATGGATTGCTATGTCTCCAAAAGAGAATCAAGCGTGTGTACAGGGGCATAAACGCAGCAGTGATAGGATTGGAGAGGTTCGGTGAGCAAATGAAGACCCTTTGAAGTCATATTGCATGGTACCCATTCCACGGGTTTCAACTACCCAGGTTTAAGGTATTCTTCCTTCAGCTAAAACATGCATGTGGAACCCAGAGTATGATCAACCATGTGAATGGGAGATGTGTTCAAATATGTCTCAGTTTTCCTCCCCTGATACTCGGGTGAAACATTCCAGACACTTTACTAACACTCTCCCCACTTGGACAGTCAGCGCCTTTAACCTCCTGTTTGGCCCAGTTTGCAATTTCTGCGGAAGATGAACAGGAATAGCGAGAACCAATGAGAGACTAGCTGGAGGTGTCTGGACGGGCAAATTTAACTCTCATTTCCCACCAGGAAGAGGAAATAACCAAAGGCTCAGCGTGCCGTGCCGGAACCAGATTAGGGCCTGAAGCCATCCTGCGGTGTTGCGGCCAGCTCACAAGAAAGCGAGTTGAAGAAAGCAGCTCAGGGGCACTGTAATTCACAAACCTGCAGAGTTATAAATGACAGCTATCGTCCAAAAATATACTGAAGTAAGTCTGCCAAGAGGACTTGAAAGTGGGGCAGAATTGCAGGAAACCGATTTCAGGAGGTAGACTGGAATTGTATTGAAAGCATAGGAAAAGAGGCAGAACGTCCACAATGATGCACTTGGCCAAAATGGGCGTATGCGTTTTTTCCTGAATATATTCAGGAAAAAACGCATACGCCCTTTTTGGCCAACCAAGCAAGCTTGCAAAGGAAATCTGCACTACAATGAAGTCTCACTTCCCCCCGGTCAAAAAGGCCATCTGAAAAAAGTGTAAAATCCAGAAAGGCAGGACAGGCCATGGAGAACTGGGAGCCTTGTTATGCTGATGGGCGGGATGTAAATTGCCAACAGACACTCAGGAGAAGTGTATGGTGTTTCCTGAAACATCTAAAAAACAAAGCAACAGAGCCTAGGGCACTTCCACTTATGGTCCTATAGCTTAGGGAAATTAAAATCAAAAAGACACAGCCACCCCAAAGTTTGGGACGCCTCTGTTTACAAGAACCTCGTTTACCGTACAAGTTCAGTATCACAGAAAGTGAAAAATGGATAAAGAACTTGTGGTACTTACGTACAATGCAGTACCACTCAGCAATGAAATCTATGTCATCAGGCCCGTAGCAGCATAATGAGTAGATTCAGGTACGATGATTCTAACTGAAATAAGTCACACAGAAAAAGAAACATCATAAGATATCACTAATACACGGAATGTAAACTTGGCTACACAGGAACTGAATTCCAAAACAGAACAGGGTCTCAAATTTAGAAAACCAACTTATGCTTGCTTAAGGGGAAAGGTGAGTTGGGGTGCTGCATAAAACCAGAGATTGAAATGAGCACAGATAAAGTTCCTTAAGCCAAATATGGAATAGACAAGAGCTACTCCTTGCTCAACGAAATGGACTCAACACCCCATATTAAATGCCTAAGAATGTACCTGACTAGTAATTATCTTAAAACCTATGGATTGCTATGTCTCCAAAAGAGAATCAAGCGTGTGTACAGGGGCATAAACGCAGCAGTGATAGGATTGGAGAGGTTCGGTGAGCAAATGAAGACCCTTTGAAGTCATATTGCATGGTACCCATTCCACGGGTTTCAACTACCCAGGTTTAAGGTATTCTTCCTTCAGCTAAAACATGCATGTGGAACCTAGAGTATGATCAACCATGTGATCGGGAGACGTGTTCAAATATGTCTCAGTTTTCGTACGCTGGTACTCGGGTGCAACATTCCAGACGCTTTACTAACACTCTCCCGACTTGGAGAGTCAGTCCCTTTAACCTCCTGTTTGGCCCAGTTTGCAATTTCTGCGGAAGATGAACAGGAATAGCGAGAACCAATGAGAGACTAGCTGGAGGTGTCTGGACGGGAAAATTTAACTCTCATTTCCCACCAGGAAGAGGAATTAACCAAAGGCTCAGCGTGCCGTGCCAGAACCAGATTAGGGCCTGAAGCCATCCTGCGGTGTTGCGGCCAGGTCACAAGAAAGCGAGTTGAAGAAAGGAGCTCAGGGGCACTGTAATGCACAAACCTGCAGAGTTATAAATGACAGCTATCGTCCAAAAATATACTGAAGTAAGGCTGCCAAGAGGACTTGAAAGCGGGGCAGAATTGCAGGAAACCGATTTCAGGAGGTAGACTGAAATTGCATTGAAAGCATAGGAAAAGAGGCAGAACGTCCACAATGATGCACTTGGCCAAAAAGGGCGTATGCGTTTTTTCCTGAATATATTCAGGAAAAAACGCATACGCCCTTTTTGGCCAACCAAGCAAGCTTGCAAAGGAAATCTGCACTACAATGAAGTCTCACTTCCCCCCAGTCAAAAGGGCCATCTGAAAAAAGTGTAAAATGCAGAAAGGCAGGACAGGCCATGGAGAACTGGGAGCCTTGTTATGCTAATGGGCAGGATGTAAATTGCCAACAGACACTCGGGAGAAGTGTATGGTGTTTCCTGAAACATCTAAAAAACAAAGCAACAGAGCCTAGGGCACTTCCACTTATGGTCCTATAGCTTAGGGAAATTAAAATCAAAAAGACACAGCCACCCCAAAGTTTGGGACGCCTCTGTTTACAAGAACCTCGTTTACCATACAAGTTCAGTATCACAGAAAGTGAAAAATGGATAAAGAACTTGTGGTACTTACGTACAATGCAGTATCACTCAGCAATGCAATCTATGTCATCAGGACCGTAGCAGCATAATGAGTGGATTCAGGTACGATGATTCTAACTGAAATAAGTCACACAGAAAAAGAAACATCATAAGATATCACTAATACACGGAATGTAAACTTGGCTACACAGGGACTGAATTCCAAAACAGAACAGGGTCTCAAATTTAGAAAACCAACTTATGCTTGCTTAAGGGGAAAGGTGAGTTGGGGTGCTGCATAAAACCAGAGATTGAAATGAGCACAGATAAAGTTCCTTAAGCCAAATATGGAATAGACAAGAGCTACTCCTTGCTCAACGAAATGGACTCAACACCGCATATTAAACGCCTAAGAATGTACCTGACTAGTAAGTATCTTAAAACCTATGGATTGCTATGTCTCCGAAAGAGAATCAAGCATGTGTACAGGGGCATAAACGCAGCAGTGATAGGATTGGAGAGGTTCGGTGAGCAAATGAAGACCCTTTGAAGTCATATTGCATGGTACCCATTCCATGGGTTTCAACTACCCAGGTTTAAGGTATTCTTCCTTCAGCTAAAACATGCATGTGGAACCTAGAGTATGATCAACCATGTGATCGGGAGACGTGTTCAAATATGTCTCAGTTTTCGTACCCTGGTACTCGGGTGCAACATTCCAGATGCTTTACTAACACTCTCCCCACTTGGAGAGTCAGTCCCTTTAACCTCCTGTTTGGCCCAGTTTGCAATTTCTGCGGAAGATGAACAGGAATAGCGAGAACCAATGAGAGACTAGCTGGAGGTGTCTGGACGGGCAAATTTAACTCTCATTTCCCACCAGGAAAAGGAATCAAGCAAAGGCTCAGCATGCAGTGCCGGAACCAGATTAGGGACTGAAGCCATCCTGCGGTGTTGCGGCCAGGTCACAAGAAAGCGAGTTGAAGAAAGGAACTCAGGGGCACTGTAATTCACAAACTTGCAGAGTTATAAATGACAGCTATCGTCCAAAAATATACTGAAGTAAGGCTGCCAAGAGGACTTGAAAGCGGGGCAGAATTGCAGGAAACCGATTTCAGGAGGTAGACTGGAATTGCATTGAAAGCATAGGAAAAGAGGCAGAGCGTCCACAATGATGCACCTGGCCAAAAAGGGCGTATGCGTTTTTTCCTGAATATATTCAGGAAAAAACGCATACGCCCTTTTTGGCCAACCAAGCAAGCTTGCAAAGGAAATCTGCAGTACAATGAAGTCTCACTTCCCCCCGGTCAAAAGGACCATCTGAAAAAAGTGTAAAATCCAGAAAGGCAGGACAGGCCATGGAGAACTGGGAACCTTGTTATGCTGATGGGCGGGATGTAAATTGCCAACAGACACTCGGGAGAAGTGTATGGTGTTTCCTGAAACATCTAAAAAACAAAGCAACAGAGCCTAGGGCACTTCCACTTATGGTCCTATAGCTTAGGGAAATTAAAATCAAAAAGGCACAGCCACCCCAAAGTTTGGGACGGCTCTGTTTACAAGAACCTCGTTTACCGTACAAGTTCAATATCACGGAAAGTGAAAAATGGATAAAGAACTTCTGGTACTTACGTACAATGCAGTATCACTCAGCAATAAAATCTATGTCATCAGGCCCGTAGCAGCATAATGAGTGGATTCAGGTACGATGATTCTAACTGAAATAAGTCACACAGAAAAACAAACATCATAAGATATCACTAATACACGGAATGTAAACTTGGCTACACAGGAACTGAATTACAGAACAGAACAGGGTCTCAAATTTAGAAAACCAACTTATGCTTGCTTAAGGGGAAAGGTGAGCTGGGGTGCTGCATAAAACCAGAGATTGAAATGAGCACAGATAAAGTTCCTTAAGCTAAATATGGAATAGACAAGAGCTACTCCTTACTCAACGAAATGGACTCAACACCGCATATTAAACGCCTAAGAATGTACCTGACTAGTAAGTATCTTAAAACCTATGGATTGCTATGTCTCCGAAAGAGAATCAAGCATGTGTACAGGGGCATAAACGCAGCAGTGATAGGATTGGAGAGGTTCGGTGAGCAAATGAAGACCCTTTGAAGTCATATTGCATGGTACCCATTCCAAGGGTTTCAACTACCCAGGTTTAAGGTATTCTTCCTTCAGCTAAAACATGCATGTGGAACCTAGAGTATGATCAACCATGTGATCGTGAGACGTTTTCAAATATGTCTCAGTTTTCGTACCCTGGTACTCGGGTGCAAAATTCCAGACGCTTTACTAACACTCTCCCGACTTGGAGAGTCAGTCCCTTTAACCTCCTGTTTGGCCCAGTTTGCAATTTCTGCGGAAGATGAACAGGAATAAGGAGAACCAATGAGAGACTAGCTGGAGGTGTCTGGACGGGCAAATTTAACTCTCATTTCCCACCAGGAAGAGGAAATAACCAAAGGTTCAGCGTGCCGTGCCGGAACCAGATTAGGGCCTGAAGCCATCCTGCGGTGTTGCGGCCAGCTCACAAGAAAGCGAGTTGAAGAAAGGAGCTCAGGGGCACTGTAATTCACAAACCTGCAGAGTTATAAATGACAGCTATCGTCCAAAAATATAGTGAAGTAAGGCTGCCAAGAGGACTTGAAAGCGGGGCAGAATTGCAGGAAACCGATTTCAGGAGGTAGACTGGAATTGCATTGAAAGCATAGGAAAAGAGGCAGAACGTCCACAATGATGCACTTGGCCAAAAAGGGCGTATGCGTTTTTTCCTGAATATATTCAGGAAAAAACGCATACGCCCTTTTTGGCCAACCAAGCAAGCTTGCAAAGGAAATCTGCACTACAATGAAGTCTCACTTCCCCCCGGTAAAAGGGCCATCTGAAAAAAGTGTAAAATCCAGAAAGGCAGGACAGGCCATGGAGAACTGGGAGCCTTGTTATGCTGATGGGCGGGATGTAAATTGCCAACAGACACTCAGGAGAAGTGTATGGTGTTTCCTGAAACATCTAAAAAACAAAGCAACAGAGCCTAGGGCACTTCCACTTATGGTCCTATAGCTTAGGGAAATTAAAATCAAAAAGACACAGCCACCCCAAAGTTTGGGATGGCTCTGTTTACAAGAACCTCGTTTACCGTACATGTTCAACATCACAGAAAGTGAAAAATGGATAAAGAACTTGTGGTACTTACGTACAATGCAGTATCACTCAGCAATGAAATCTATGTCATCAGGCCCATAGCAGCATAATGAGTGGATTCAGGTACGATGATTCTAACTGAAATAAGTCACACAGAAAAAGAAACATCATAAGATGTCACTAATACACGGAATGTAAACTTGGCTACACAGGAACTGAATTACAGAACAGAACAGGGTCTCAAATTTAGAAAACCAACTTATGCTTGCTTAAGGGTAAAAGTGAGTTGGGGTGCTGCATAAAACCAGAGATTGAAATGAGCACAGATAAACTAACTTAAGCCAAATATGGAATAGACAAGAGCTACTCCTTGCTCAACGAAATGGACTCAACACCGCATATTAAACGCCTAAGAATGTACCTGACTAGTAAGTTTCTTAAAACCTATGGATTGCTATGTCTCCGAAAGAGAATCAAGCATGTGTACAGGGGCATAAACGCAGCAGTGATAGGATTGGAGAGGTTCGGTGAGCAAATGAAGACCCTTTGAAGTCATATTGCATGGTACCCATTCCACGGGTCTCAACTCTCCAGGTTTAAGGTATTCTTCCTTCAGCTAAAACATGCATGTGGAACCCAGAGTATGATCAACCATGTGAACGGGAGACGTGTTCAAATATGTCTCAGTTTTCCTCCCCTGGTACTGGGGTGCAACATTCCAGACGCTTTACTAACACTCTCCCCACTTGGAGAGTCAGCGCCTTTAACCTCCTGTTTGGCCCAGTTTGCAATTTCTGCGGAAGATGAACAGGAATAGCGAGAACCAATGAGAGACTAGCTGGAGGTGTCTGGACGGGCAAATTTAACTCTCATTTCCCACCAGGAAGAGGAATTAAACAAAGGCTCAGCGTGCCGTGTCGGAACCAGATTAGAGCCTGAAGCCATCCTGCGGTGTTGCGGCCAGCTCACAAGAAAGCGAGTTGAAGAAAGGAGCTCAGGGGCACTGTAATTCACAAACCTGCAGAGTTATAAATGACAGCTATCGTCCAAAAATATACTGAAGTAAGGCTGCCAAGAGGACTTGAAAACGGGGCAGAATTGCAGGAAACTGATTTCAGGAGGTAGACTGGAATTGAATTGAAAGCATAGGAAAAGAGGCAGAACGTCCACAATGATGCACTTGGCCAAAAAGGGCGTATGCGTTTTTTCCTGAATATATTCAGAAAAAAACGCATACGCCCTTTTTGGCCAACCAAGCAAGCTTGCAAAGGAAATCTGCACTACAATGAAGTCTCACTTCCCCCCGGTCAAAAGGGCCATCTGAAAAAAGTGTAAAATCCAGAAAGGCAGGACAGGCCATGGAGAACTGGGAGCCTTGTTATGCTGATGGGCGGGATGTAAATTGCCAACAGACACTCGGGAGAAGTGTATGGTGTTTCCTGAAACATCTAAAAAACAAAGCAACAGAGCCTAGGGCACTTCCACTTATGGTCCTATAGCTTAGGGAAATTAAAATCAAAAAGACACAGCCACCCCAAAGTTTGGGATGGCTCTGTTTACAAGAACATCGTTTACAGTACAAGTTCAACATCGCAGAAACTGAAAAATGGATAAAGAAGTTGTGGTATTTACTTACAAAGCAATATCACTCAGCAATGAAATCTATGTCATCAGGCCCTTAGTAACACAATGAGTGGATTCAGGTATGATGATTCTAACTGAAATAAGTCACACAGAAAAAGAAACATCATAAGATATCAGTAATACACGGAATGTAAACTTGGCTACACAGGAACTGAATTACAGAACAGAACAGGGTCTCAAATTTAGAAAACCAACTTATGCTTGCTTAAGGGGAAAGGTGAGTTGGTGTGCTGCATAAAACCAGAGATTGAAATGAGCACAGATAAAGTTCCTTAAGCCAAATATGGAATAGACAAGAGCTACTCCTTGCTCAACGAAATGGACTCAACACCGCATATTAAACGCCTAAGAATGTACCTGGCTAGTAAGTATCTTAAAACCTATGGATTGCTATGTCTCCAAAAGAGAATCAAGCGTGTGTACAGGGGCATAAACGCAGCAGTGATAGGATTGGAGAGGTTCAGTGAGCAAATGAAGACCCTTTGAAGTCATATTGCATGGTACCCATTCCACGGGTTTCAACTACCCAGGTTTAAGGTATTCTTCCTTCAGCTAAAACATGCATGTGGAACCCAGAGTATGATCAACCGTGTGAATGGGAGACGTGTTCAAGTATGTCTCAGTTTTCCTCCCCTGATACTCGGGTGCAACATTCCAGATGCTTTACTAACACTCTCCCCACTTGGACAGTCAGCGCCTTTAACCTCCTGTTTGGCCCAGTTTGCAATTTCTGCGGAAGATGAACAGGAATAGCGAGAACCAATGAGAGACTAGCTGGAGGTGTCTGGACGGGCAAATTTAACTCTCATTTCCCACCAGGAAGAGGAAATAACCAAAGGCTCAGCGTGCCGTGCCGGAACCAGATTAGGGCCTGAAGTCATCGTGCGGTGTTGCGGCCAGGTCAAAATAAAGCGAGTTGAAGAAAGGAGCTCAGGGGCACTGTAATTCACAAAGCTGCAGAGTTATAAATGACAGCTATCGTCCAAAAATATACTGAAGTAAGGCTGGCAAGAGGACTTGAAAACGGGGCAGAATTGCAGGAAACCGATTTCAGGAGGTAGACTGGAATTGTATTGAAAGCATAGGAAAAGAGGCAGAACGTCCACAATGATGCACTTGGCCAAAAAGGGCGTATGCGTTTTTTCCTGAATATATTCAGGAAAAAACGCATACGCCCTTTTTGGCCAACCAAGCAAACTTGCAAAGGAAATCTGCACTACAATGAAGTCTCACTTCCCCCCGGTCAAAAGGGCCATCTGAAAAAAGAATAAAATCCAGAAAGGCAGGACAGGCCATGGAGAACTGGGAGCCTTGTTATGCTGATGGGCGGGATGTAAATTGCCAACAGACACTCCGGAGAAGTGTATGGTGTTTCCTGAAACATCTAAAAAACAAAGCAACAGAGCCTAGGGCACTTCCACTTATGGTCCTATAGCTTAGGGAAATTAAAATCAAAAAGACACAGCCACCCCAAAGTATGGAACGGCTCTGTTTACAAGAACCTCGTTTACAGTACAAGTTCAACATCGCAAAAAGTGAAAAATGGATAAAGAAGTTGTGGTATTTACTTACAAAGCAATATCACTCAGCAATGAAATCTATGTCAACAGGCCCTTAGCAGCACAAAGAGTGGATTCAGGTACGATGATTCTAACTGAAATAAGTCACACAGAAAAAGAAACATCATAAGATATCAGTAATACACGGAATGTAAACTTGGCTACACAGGAACTGAATTACAGAACAGAACAGGGTGTCAAATTTAGAAAACCAACTTATGCTTGCTTAAGGGGAAAGGTGAGTTGGGGTGCTGCATAAAACCAGAGGTTGAAATGAGCACAGATAAAGTTCCTTAAGCCAAACATGGAATAGACAAGAGCTACTCCTTGCTCAACGAAATGGACTCAACACCCCATATTAAACGCCTAAGAATGTACCTGACTAGTAAGTATCTTAAAACCTATGGATTGCTATGTCTCCGAAAGAGAATCAAGCATGTGTACAGGGGCATAAACGCAGCAGTGATAGGATTGGAGAGGTTCGGTGAGCAAATGAAGACCCTTTGAAGTCATATTGCATGGTACCCATTCCACGGGTTTCAACTACCCAGGTTTAAGGTATTCTTCCTTCAGCTAAAACATGCATGTGGAACCTAGAGTATGATCAACCATGTGATCGGGAGACGTGTTCAAATATGTCTCAGTTTTCATACCCTGGTACTCGGGTGCAACATTCCAGACGCTTTACTAACACTCTCCCGACTTGGAGAGTCAGTCCCTTTAACCTCCTGTTTGGCCCAGTTTGCAATTTCTGCGGAAGATGAACAGGAATAGCGAGAACCAATGAGAGACTAGCTGGAGGTGTCTGGATGGGCAAATTTAACTCTCATTTCCCACCAGGAAGAGGAATTAACCAAAGGCTCAGCGTGCCGTGCCGGAACCAGATTAGGGCCTGAAGCCATCTTGCGGTGTTGCGGCCAGCTCACAAGAAAGCGAGTTGAAGAAAGGAGCTCAGGGGCACTGTAATTCACAAAACTTCAGAGTTATAAATGACAGCTATCGTCCAAAAATATACTGAAGTAAGGCTGCCAAGAGGACTTGAAAGCGGGGCAGAATTGCAGGAAACCGATTTCAGGAGGTAGACTGGAATTGCATTGAAAGCATAGGAAAAGAGGCAGAACGTCCACAATGATGCACTTGGCCAAAAAGGGCGTATGCGTTTTTTCCTGAATATATTCAGGAAAAAACGCATACGCACTTTTTGGCCAACCAAGCAAGCTTGCAAAGGAAATCTGCACTACAATGAAGTCTCACATCCCCCCAGTCAAAAGGACCATCTGAAAAAAGAATAAAATCCAGAAAGGCAGGACAGGCCATGGAGAACTGGGAGCCTTGTTATGCTGATGGGCGGGATGTAAATTGCCAACAGACACTCGGGAGAAGTGTATGGTGTTTCCTGAAACATCTAAAAAACAAAGCAACAGAGCCTAGGGCACTTCCACTTATGGTCCTATAGCTTAGGGAAATTAAAATCAAAAAGACACAGCCACCGCAAAGTTTGGGACGCCTCTGTTTACAAGAACCTCGTTTACCATACACGTTCAGTATCACAGAAAGTGAAAAATGGATAAAGAACTTGTGGTATTTACGTACAATGCAGTATCACTCAGCAATGAAATCTATGTCATCAGGCCCGTAGCAGCATAATGAGTGGATTCAGGTACGATGATTCTAACTGAAATAAGTCACACAGAAAAAGAAACATCATAAGATATCACTAATACACGGAATGTAAACTTGGCTACACAGGAACTGAACTCCAAAACAAAACAGGGTCTCAAATTTAGAAAACCAACTTATGTTTGCTTAAGAGAAAAGGTGAGTTGGGGTGCTGCATAAAACCAGAGATTGAAATGAGCACAGATAAAGTTCCTTAAGCCAAATATGGAATAGACAAGAGCTACTCCTTGCTCAATGAAATGGACTCAACACCCCATATTAAACGCCTAAGAATGTACCTGACTAGTAAGTATCTTAAAACCTATGGATTGCTATGTCTCCAAAAGAGAATCAAGCATGTGTACAGGGGCATAAACGCAGCAGTGATAGGATTGGAGAGGTTCGGTGAGCAAATGAAGACCCTTTGAAGTCATATTGCATGGTACCCATTCCACGGGTTTCAACTACCCAGGTTTAAGGTATTCTTCCTTCAGCTAAAACATGCATGTGGAACCCAGAGTATGATCAACCGTGTGAACGGGAGACGTGTTCAAATATGTCTCAGTTTTCGTACCCTGGTACTCGGGTGCAACATTCCAGACGCTTTACTAACACTCTCCCAACTTGGAGAGTCAGTCCCTTTAACCTCCTGTTTGGCCCAGTTTGCAATTTCTGTGGAAGATGAACAGGAATAGGGAGAACCAATGAGAGACTAGCTGGAGGTGTCTGGACGGGCAAATTTAACTCTCATTTCCCACCAGGAAGAGGAAATAACCAAAGGCTCAGCGTGCCGTGCCGGAACCAGATTAGGGCCTGAAGCCATCCTGCGGTGTTGCGGCCAGCTCACAAGAAAGCGAGTTGAAGAAAGGAGCTCAGGGGCACTGTAATTCACAAAACTTCAGAGTTATAAATGACAGTTATCGTCCAAAAATATACTGAAGTAAGGCTGCCAAGAGGACTTGAAAGCGGGGCAGAATTGCAGGAAACCGATTTCAGGAGGTAGACTGGAATTGCATTGAAAGCATAGGAAAAGAGGCAGAACGTCCACAATGATGCACTTGGCCAAAAAGGGCGTATGCGTTTTTTCCTGAATATATTCAGGAAAAAACGCATACGCCCTTTTTGGCCAACCAAGCAAACTTGCAAAGGAAATCTGCACTACAATGAAGTCTCACTTCCTCCCGGTCAAAAGGGCCATCTGAAAAAAGAATAAAATCCAGAAAGGCAGGACAGGCCATGGAGAACTGGGAGCCTTGTTATGCTGATGGGCGGGATGTAAATTGCCAACAGACACTCGGGAGAAGTGTATGGTGTTTCCTGAAACATCTAAAAAACAAAGCAACAGAGCCTAGGGCACTTCCACTTATGGTCCTATAGCTTAGGGAAATTAAAATCAAAAAGACACAGCCACCCCAAAGTATGGAACGGCTCTGTTTACAAGAACCTCGTTTACAGTACAAGTTCAACATCGCAAATGTGAAAAATGGATAAAGAAGTTGTGGTATTTACTTACAAAGCAATATCACTCAGCAATGAAATCTATGTCAACAGGCCCTTAGCAGCACAAAGAATGGATTCAGGTACGATGATTCTAACTGAAATAAGTCACACAGAAAAAGAAACATCATAAGATATCAGTAATACACGGAATGTAAACTTGGCTACACAGGAACTGAATTACAGAACAGAACAGGGTCTCAAATTTAGAAAACCAACTTATGCTTGCTTAAGGGGAAAGGTGAGTTGGGGTGCTGCATAAAACCAGAGATTGAAATGAGCACAGATAAAGTTCCTTAAGCCAAATATGGAATAGACAAGAGCTACTCCTTGCTCAACGAAATGGACTCAACACCCCATATTAAACGCCTAAGAATGTACCTGACTAGTAAGTATCTTTAAACCTATGGATTGCGATGTCTCCAAAAGAGAATCAAGCATGTGTACAGGGGCATAAACGCAGCAGTGATAGGATTGGAGAGGTTCGGTGAGCAAATGAAGACCCTTTGAAGTCATATTGCATGGTACCCATTCCACGGGTTTCAACTACCCAGGTTTAAGGTATTCTTCCTTCAGCTAAAACATGCATGTGGAACCAAGAGTATGATCAACCGTGTGAACGGGAGACGTGTTCAAATATGTCTCAGTTCTCCTCCCCTGATTCTCGGGTGCAACATTCCAGACGCTTTACTAACACTCTCCCCACTTGGAGAGTCAGGGCCTTTAACCTCCTGTTTGGCCCAGTTTGCAATTTCTGCGGAAGATGAACAGGAATAGCGAGAACCAATGAGAGACTAGCTGGAGGTGTCTGGACGGGCAAATTTAACTCTCATTTCCCACCAGGAAGAGGAAATAACCAAAGGCTCAGCGTGCCTTGCCGGAACCAGATTAGGGCCTGAAGTCATCCTGCAGTGTTGCGGACAGCTCACAAGAAAGCGAGTTGAAGAAAGGAGCTCAGGGGCACTGTAATTCACAAACCTGCAGAGTTATAAATGACAGCTATCGTCCAAAAATATACTGAAGTAAGGCTGCCAAGAGGACTTGAAAGCGGGGCAGAGTAGCAGGAAACCGATTTCAGGAGGTAGACTGGAATTGCATTGAAAGCATAGGAAAAGAGGCAGAACGTCCACAATGATGCACTTGGCCAAAAAGGGCGTATGCGTTTTTTCCTGAATATATTCAGGAAAAAACGCATACGCACTTTTTGGCCAACCAAGCAAGCTTGCAAAGGAAATCTGCACTACAATGAAGTCTCACTTCCCCCCGGTCAAACGGGCCATCTGAAAAAAGTGTAAAGTCCAGAAAGGCAGGACAGGCCATGGAGAACTGGGAGCCTTGTTATGCTGATGGGCGGGATGTAAATTGCCAACAGACACTCGGGAGAAGTGTATGGTGTTTCCTGAAACATCTAAAAAACAAAGCAACAGAGCCTAGGGCACTTCCACTTATGGTCCTATAGCTTAGGGAAATTAAAATCAAAAAGACACAGCCACCCCAAAGTTTGGGACGCCTCTGTTTACAAGAACCTCATTTACCGTATAAGTTCAGTATCACAGAAAGTGAAAAATGGATAATGAACTTGTGGTACTTATGTACAATGCAGTATCACTCAGCAATGAAATCTATGTCATCAGGCCCGTAGCAGCATAATGAGTGGATTCAGGTACGATGCTTCTAACTGAAATAAGTCACACAGAAAAAGAAACATCATAAGATATCACTAATACACGGAATGTAAACTTGGCTACACAGGAACTGAATTCCAAAACAGAACAGGGTCTCAAATTTAGAAAACCAACTTATGCTTGCTTAAGGGGAAAGGTGAGTTGGGGTGCTGCATAAAACCAGAGATTGAAATGAGCACAGATAAAGTTCCTTAAGCCAAATATGGAATAGACAAGAGCTACTCCTTGCTCAACGAAATGGACTCAACACCCCATATTAAACGCCTAAGAATGTACCTGACTAGTAAGTATCTTTAAACCTATGGATTGCGATGTCTCCAAAAGGGAATCAAGCGTGTGTATAGGGGCATAAACGCAGCAGTGATAGGATTGGAGAGGTTCGGTGAGCAAATGAAGACCCTTTGAAGTCATATTGCATGGTACCCATTCCACGGGTTTCAACTACCCAGGTTTAAGGTATTCTTCCTTCAGCTAAAACATGCATGTGGAACCCAGAGTATGATCAACCGTGTGAACGGGAGACGTGTTCAAATATGTCTCAGTTCTCCTCCCCTGATTCTCGGGTGCAACATTCCAGACGCTTTACTAACACTCTCCCCACTTGGAGAGTCAGGGCCTTTAACCTCCTGTTTGGCCCAGTTTGCAATTTCTGCGGAAGATGAACAGGAATAGCGAGAACCAATGAGAGACTAGCTGGAGGTGTCTGGACGGGCAAATTTAACTCTCATTTCCCACCAGGAAGAGGAAATAACCAAAGGCTCAGCGTGCCGTGCCGGAACCAGATTAGGGCCTGAAGTCATCCTGCAGTGTTGCGGACAGCTCACAAGAAAGCGAGTTGAAGAAAGGAGCTCAGGGGCACTGTAATTCACAAACCTGCAGAGTTATAAATGACAGCTATCGTCCAAAAATATACTGAAGTAAGGCTGCCAAGAGGACTTGAAAGCGGGGCAGAGTTGCAGGAAACCGATTTCAGGAGGTAGACTGGAATTGCATTGAAAGCATAGGAAAAGAGGCAGAACGTCCACAATGATGCACTTGGCCAAAAAGGGCGTATGCGTTTTTTCCTGAATATATTCAGGAAAAAACGTATACGCACTTTTTGGCCAACCAAGCAAGCTTGCAAAGGAAATCTGCACTACAATGAAGTCTCACTTCCCCCCGGTCAAACGGGCCATCTGAAAAAAGTGTAAAGTCCAGAAAGGCAGGACAGGCCATGGAGAACTGGAAGCCTTGTTATGCTGATGGGCGGGATGTAAATTGCCAACAGACACTCGGGAGAAGTGTATGGTGTTTCCTGAAACATCTAAAAAACAAAGCAACAGAGCCTAGGGCACTTCCACTTATGGTCCTATAGCTTAGGGAAATTAAAATCAAAAAGACACAGCCACCCCAAAGTTTGGAACGGCTCTGTTTACAAGAACCTCGTTTACAGTACAAGTTCAACATCGCAGAAAGTGAAAAATGGATAAAGAAGTTGTGGTATTTACTTACAAAACAATATCACTCAGCAATGAAATCTATGTCATCAGGCCCTTAGCAGCACAATGAGTGGATTCAGGTATGATGATTCTAACTGAAATAAGTCACACAGAAAATGAAACATCATAAGATATCAGTAATACACGGAATGTAAACTTGGCTACACAGGAACTGAATTACAGAACAGAACAGGGTCTCAAATTTACAAAACCAACTTATGCTTGCTTAAGGGGAAAGGTGAGTTGGGGTGCTGCATAAAACCAGAGATTGAAATGAGCACAGATAAAGTTCCTTAAGCCAAATATGGAATAGACAAGAGCTACTCCTTGCTCAACGAAATGGACTCAACACCGCATATTAAACGCCTAAGAATGTACCTGACTAGTAAGTATCTTAAAACCTATGGATTGCTATGTCTCCGAAGGAGAATCAAGCATGTGTACAGGGGCATAAACGCAGCAGTGATAGGATTGGAGAGGTTCGGTGAGCAAATGAAGACCCTTTGAAGTCATATTGCATGGTACCCATTCCACGGTTTTCAACTAGCCAGGTTTAAGGTATTCTTCCTTCAGCTAAAACATGCATGTGGAACCTAGAGTATGATCAACCATGTGATCGGGAGACGTGTTCAAATATGTCTCAGTTTTCGTACCCTGGTACTCGGGTGCAACATTCCAGACGCTTTACTAACACTCTCCCGACTTGGAGAGTCAGTCCCTTTAACCTCCTGTTTGGCCCAGTTTGCAATTTCTGCGGAAGATGAACAGGAATAGCGAGAACCAATGAGAGACTAGCTGGAGGTGTCTGGACGGGCAAATTTCACTCTCATTTCCCACCAGGAAGAGGAATTAACCAAAGGCTCAGCGTGCTGTGCCGCAACCAGATTAGGGTCTGAAGCCATCCTGCGGTGTTGCGGCCAGCTCACAAGAAAGCGAGTTGAAGAAAGGAGCTCAGGGGCACTGTAATTCACAAACCTGCAGAGTTATAAATGACAGCTATCGTCCAAAAATATACTGAAGTAAGGCTGCCAAGAGGACTTGAAAGCGGGGCAGAATTGCAGGAAACCCATTTCAGGAGGTAGACTGGAATTGCATTGAAAGCATAGGAAAAGAGGCAGAAGGTCCACAATGATGCACTTGGCCAAAAAGGGCGTATGCGTTTTTTCGTGAATATATTCAGGAAAAAACGCATACGCCCTTTTTGGCCAACCAAGCAAGCTTGCAAAGGAAATCTGCACTACAATGAAGTCTCACTTCCCCCCGGTGAAAAGGGCCATCTGAAAAAAGTGTAAAATCCAGGAAGGCAGGACAGGCCATGGAGAACTGGAAGCATTGTTATGCTGATGGGCGGGATGTAAATTGTCAACACACACTTGGGACAAGTGTATGGTGTTTCCTGAAACATCTAAAAAACAAAGCAACAGAGCCTAGGGCACTTCCACTTATGGTCCTATAGCTTAGTGAAATTAAAATCAAAAAGACACAGCCACCCCAAAGTTTGGGATGCCTCTGTTTACAAGAACCTCGTTTACCGTACAAGGTCAATATCACAGAAAGTGAAAAATGGATAAAGAACTTGTGGTACTTACGTACAATGCAGTATCACTCAGCAATGTAATCTATGTCATTAGGCCCATAGCAGCATAATGAGTGGATTCAGGTATGATGATTCTAACTGAAATAAGTCACACAGAAAAAGAAACATCATAAGATATCAGTAATACACGGAATGTAAACTTGGCTACACAGGAACTGAATTACAGAACAGAAGAGGGTCTCAAATTTAGAAAACCATCTTATGCTTGCTTAAGGGTAAAGGTGAGTTGGGGTGCTGCATAAAACCAGAGATTGAAATGAGCACAGATAAAGTTCCTTAAGCCAAATATGGAATAGACAAGAGCTACTCCTTGCTCAACGAAATGGACTCAACACCACATATTAAACGCCTAAGAATGTACCTGACTAGTAAGTATCTTAAAACCTATGGATTGCTATGTCTCCGAAAGAGAATCAAGCATGTGTACAGGGGCATAAACGCAGCAGTGATAGGATTGGAGAGGTTCGGTGAGCAAATGAAGACCCTTTGAAGTCATATTTTATGGTACCCATTCCACGGGTTTCAACTACCCAGGTTTAAGGTATTCTTCCTTCAGCTAAAACATGCATGTGGAACCTAGAGTATGATCAACCATGTGATCGGGAGACGTGTTCAAATATGTCTCAGTTTTCGTACCCTGGTACTCGGGTGCAACATTCCAGACGCTTTACTAACACTCTCCCGACTTGGAGAGTCAGTCCCTTTAACCTCCTGTTTGGCCCAGTTTGCAATTTCTGCGGAAGATGAACAGGAATAGCGAGAACCAATGAGAGACTAGCTGGAGGTGTCTGGATGGGCAAATTTAACTCTCATTTCCCACCAGGAAGAGGAAATAACCAAAGGCTCAGCGTGCCGTGCCGGAACCAGATTAGGGCCTGAAGCCATCCTGCGGTGTTGCGGCCAGCTCACAAGAAAGCGAGTTGAAGAAAGGAGCTCAGGGGCACTGTAATTCACAAACCTGCAGAGTTATAAATGACAGCTATCGTCCAAAAATATACTGAAGTAAGGCTGCCAAGAGGACTTGAAAGCGGGGCAGAATTGCAGGAAACCGATTTCAGGAGGTAGACTGGAATTGCATTGAAAGCATAGGAAAAGAGGCAGAACGTCCACAATGATGCACTTGGCCAAAAAGGGCGTATGCGTTTTTTCCTGAATATATTCAGGAAAAAACGCATACGACCTTTTCGGCCAACCAAGCAAGCTTGCGAAGGAAATCTGCACTACAATGAAGTCTCACTTCCCCCCGGTCAAAAGGGCCATCTGAAAAAAGTGTAAAATCCAGAAAGGCAGGACAGGCCATGGAGAACTGGGAGCCTTGTTATGCTGATGGGCGGGATGTACATTGCCAACAGACACTCGGGAGAAGTGTATGGTGTTTCCTGAAACACCTAGAAAACAAAGCAACAGAGCCAAGGGCACTTCCACTTATGGTCCTATAGCTTAGGGAAATTAAAATCAAAAAGACACAGCCACCCCAAAATTTGGGACGGCTCTTTTTACAGAAATCTCTTCTACGGCACAAGTTTAATATCCCAGAGAGCAAATAATGGATAAAGAAGTTGCGGTACTTATGTACAACAGAACACCACTCAGCAATGAAATCTATGTCACCAGGCCCATGCCAGCATAATGAGTGGATTGAGGCACGATGATTCTAAGTGAAATAAGTCACACAGAAGAAGAAACATCATAAGGTATCACTAATACACAGAATGTGAACTTGGCTACACATGAACTGAATTACAAAACAGAACAGGGTCTCAAGTTTAGAAAACCAACTTATGCCTGCTTAAGGGGGAAGGTGAGTTGGGGTGCTGCATGAAAGCAGAGTTTGAAATTAGCACAGATACCGTTCCATAAGCCAAATATGTAATAGACAAGACCTACCCCTTGCTCAACGAAATGGATTCAACAATGAGGTATCACCTCACACCTGGTAGAATAGGCATCATAGAAAATCTACAAACAAAAAATGCTGGAAAGGGTGTGGCGAAAAGGAACCCTCTTCCACTATTGTTGGGAATATAAATTGATACAGTCATTATGGAGAACAATATGGAATTTCTTAAGAAACTAACAATAGAATTACCATATGATACAGCAATCCCAGTACTGGACATATACCCAGACAAAACCATAAATCAAAAAGAGTCATTCACCGCAATGTTCATTGCATCACTATTTACAATATCGAGGTAATGGAAGCAACCTAAATGCCCACAGACAGACGAATGCATAAAGCTGTGGTACATATATAAAATGGAATATTACTAAGCCATGAAAAGGAATGAAATTGGGTCATTTGTAGAGACATCGATGGATCTAGAGACTGTCATACAGAGTGAAGTAAGTCAGAAAGAGAAAAACAAATCTTGTATATTCATGCATATATGTGGAACCTAGAAAAACTGTACAGATTAACCATTTTGCAAGGCATAAATAGAGCAACAGATGTAGACAACAAACGTATGGACAACAAGGGGGGAAAGCTGTTGGGGGGGTGGTGGTGGGAGGAGTTGAGAGACTGGGATTGGCATGTATACATTTATATGTATAAAATAGATAACCAATAAGAACCTGCTGTATAAAAATATAAAATAAAATTCAAAATTAAAAAGAAATAAAATTTAAAAAATAAAACAGAAAAAACAATTATTCCCTGCACATACATGTATTTATATGAATAAATTATTTCCATGCTTATATCTGTAAATACAAAAAAGAGGAATAAAATCTACCTTGAACCAAAAACGAAAAAGAGAAAAAAACACAGAACCCACCAGTTACACAGAGGAAAACCGTATCAGGGCACTTGCTCCAGTTGTAAACAATTCTGAAGTTGGTCAGTGGTGGGGAATCGTCTCCCATTCAGCCAGCAGCCCCCACGCAACAAGCGTCCTCATTGCAAAGCTGGGGCACCGTGCCGAGGCATCTGTGAGTAAACGTGAGCTGAGCCCCAGGCCAGTTGCTGCTGAACTATTCCCACCCGTCCCAGGTAAAACACCTGAATATATACAAGGACTTGAAAGCCTAGAGGAAGGGCCATAGAGCCACACGAGTGACAGCATGCCGGCCGACTTGGTGCCTGCAGGCCAGCCAGGATGGTCCTGGCCCTGGGTGCTCTTCTGGAAGATTTCCATTTCCCTGCCTGAGATACCCGTCCTGTCCCTGCCCCCACTGCTTTTTTCCTTCCTCACCTCTGCCCAGGGAGAAATTCCAGCAGCAGGTATGGGTGACACATCCTCTTCTTTAGCAGGTGGCAGCCTGGCAACTGCTGCAGAAAGTCCAGCAGAGCCCCACTCACACTGGGCCACCCACAAAGCCGTGGCCTCTCACTCCCTCCCACCAGCCCAGCCCCGAGACTGCTGACAGGGCAGAGAAAATGGCGTCAGGCACGGCTGCAGGGGCTCTTGCTGCCTGGAGTGGTATTTATATTGATCTCAACCCAGGCACACCTGGGGAGGGCTGGCCGGCACGGTAAGGCTGCCCAGGTCAGCCAATCATCACCCCTCAGGGGCTCACAGTTGCAGAAAATGGAACTTGCTGAACCGGCCAGGTCCAAGGAACAGGTGTGGGCTCCTGAGAGTCAGGATAGACAAGGGGCTGCAGCTTTGGCTTGTTTTCTAATCATTTTATCTGGCCCATGAGTGGGAGACAACTTCAAGAAAACCCTCTCCTAATGAGAGGAACCCAGGAGTCAGGGAGAGGAGGGGTGGGTGGTGGTTGGAGACAGAGGCCTGGTGCCCCGGGTGCAGTGGAAGTCTCTGGAAGACCAGGTGGAGGGAGGCCTCACGGAGTGATGCCCAGGGTTACAGACCTGTCGCAGCTGCTGTTTGTTAGTTCAAGTCCTGCTCTGAGGTGCTCTGTGTCAGCTCTGAGCGACAGGTGAGCTGGGGGTGCTCTGCAATGAGGGCTATGTGCACGGTTCCTGTGTGCCCAGCCCTGCCACGGTACCTGCAAGGGTAGCTCTGTATCCTGGGAGGGGCCTGACCACGAGAGCTCCGTGGGCTGGGGTGGGGGTGGGGTACCTGCCCAGGTGAGCTCCATATTCTGGGATTGGTCTGACCACGAGAGTCCCATGGGCTGCTGGGGACCTGGTAAAGGATGTCAGGACAGTCAGTGAAGCCACCGAGGATATACCTCCAGTTGCTCCTAATTCCTACACCCTGCTGGTCATTCTACCAACCACCAGGACATGGTATTCTGTATTAGTCTTCAATGATGCCTTCTTTTGTATTCCATTAGTCCCAGAGTCACAAGAAATTTTGGCTTGTGAGTGGCAGGACTCAACATACAACTAAAACAATACTTCCGGGCCGTTCGGCCCCAAGGGTGCAAAAATTCCCACACCATCTTTGGGGAAAGCTTAGCTAAAGACCTAAAAGTTCTACCTCTGGAAAAGGAAACCCTCCTTCAATATGCAGGCGAAATTCTGATTGCTAGCCCTACTAAGGAGGCCTCTGAACTACCAAGCCAATAAAGGATAGAAGTTGTCCAAGAAAAAGCTCAAATATCACAGACTGCAGTGACCTGCCTGGGCTTCATTCTCACAGAAGGTCGGAGAAGCCCATCCCAGGAAAGGGAAGAAACCATTTTCAGCCTTACCCCTTTCTAAAACTAGAAGACAGCTTAGGGGTTCCTGGGGAGGCCAGGGTTTGCTGCTTCTGGATCCCTAACTACAGTCTACTAGCTGGGCCTCTATATGAAACACTGAAAGGAAAAGATGATGATCCTTTTGAATAGAATCCAGAAGTGGCCTTTCAAGAATGGAAAGAGCAGTCAATTCAGACCCTTGCCCTGGAACTCCCTAATTTAGCTAAACCCTTTGACCTTTACATTCCCGGTGAAAGGTGAATCGCCATTGGAGAATTAGTGCAAAAACTGGGACCACTTGAAATGGAACAATGCAAGAATGCCATCCAGGTAGGATAAACTACGGTCACTAAGGGGCTTGGCCCACTGCCACATCTGGCCAAGATACTGGCGGTATCTAAAAACCTGGAAATCAGCAGCCCAAAAGGCCACCTCCCTCCTAAGGGAAAAGGACCCCACGTGGTGATCCTAACCACCAACCATGCCCTGAAGTTGCAGGGTTCGCTCCGCGGGCACACCGACCTCGAGTGAGGAGGCCCTCCAACTCCAACATCCAGAGAGATAACCGGGGGCAACAGGGCACCATGACGACTCGTGTGAACATCACTTGACCTGGAGTTTCTCTCATAAAACAACAAGAGTGTGTCCCAAAAGAGTAGACTACTGCTTGCAGGACTTACTGCACCCAGAGGGGAGCTAATAATCTTGGCGGGGGAACAGTATACCACACTGTCACCATAGAAAAGCCTACAGACACCGTGATGATGGTGGCCAATAAGACCGGCTGGACTCCTGTTTACTTCAAAAGGCTGTTGACTCAGTGGCCATCATGGTCCTTGATCACCACTGACCCTGGACTGTCTGGGAGTTGAGCGGGCAGGGCTCTGACACCTGGTGCTGTTTGTACGTTAATTCAGGGGCCTAATTGAAGAAAGCGCAGACTACTGGTCAGAGCATCTAGGCTGGCAGAAACGGTCAGCCTAAGGTGGCCAAACAAATGTGGGGCGGGGTGAAACCGGCCCCCACAGCGTCTCTGCACATCTCTTTCCTGGACCCTTAAAGGTCATTAGAATCTATAACACTTCCAATGCTGGTGCTCAGGTGGACGAGCAGGGAGGCAGGGGTCCTGGGGACAATCAACGTCACCGGGAGGCTGCTGGGGAGAAGCTCTGACCCTCGCCCCAGGGTATGAGGGCTCCCAACTCAGCACTCAGCAGTTACAGAAGAAGGGTCTGCACCCTCAGCACTCCAAGAATGAGGAACGGGACAAAAAGCAGAGGAGGGGTTTGTCCCCAGCAAAGCCCATTAAAAATCCCTGGGAGATAAAAATAGAATCTGGGCAATAAAGTCAAGTCTAACCTTTTTTATCCTTTGTGCTTTGTCTAATTTCACGTGCTCCTAGGGTCCCGCATGCAGAGGTTCCACACCCGGCACTTCAGACCAGATTTCCTAGTGCAGAATGGCTGGGTCGACACCTCAGCTCCTGGGGCCCAGTGCAGACTCCACGATATAGAGCCTGAGCTACAGCCAACCCGGCCCTCGAGAGCTCCGCCCCCTCCCTCCCTCCCACTGACTCTGACAGGATCTCTACACAGCAGCCCAGCCCACAGCCCACGGGGTAGTGCATGCTCTCACTTCTCCATTCTCTGATCAAAATATAAAGTTTCCTTTGCTTGTGAACCAAACTCAGTCTCGATCTGTTGGCCCCAATGACACTGGGCAGGGGGACACTTGTTGGGGTCCACTCTGGAGGATCAGTAACAGAAATTGAGACTATTGTAACCTCAATGAACAGATGTGTGAGCCAAACTGTAGTTAACATAGAACAGTGTATAAGGCTCGGGTAAAATAAGATGTTTTTAACACTTCCATTTGATATTTCCATCACTTTTTATAAGCAAGTTCAGTGAAAAGGTTTGTCTTATTTGTCAGGTCAATATTAGAGAAACGAAGTGATTTCTTTCCAAGGATGTACATCTAATAATCTTGGTTAAACCTTCAATCCTGTTTTAAATGCTTTTCCATTGAAAATGATACCTCTCTTTCAGCTCCCCCATTTCTGAGAAGTATAAAATCTTATAATTTATTATTACCAAAGGGGAAAGGTGGGAGGAGGGATAAATTAACAGTTTGGAATTAACACATACACACTGCTATGTATAAAATAGATCATCAACAAGGAACTACTGTATAGCACAGGGAACTACACTCAACATTTTGCAATAACCTATAAGGGGAAATAATCTGAAAAAGAATAGATATTTTTATTGACATCATCTATCAATGACAGTTAAAGTGTAGCCTAAGGGAAGCTGGTGGTGAGTGCTTCTGACCCTGAAGACTTCAATTATCTAAAGTTTGGACTCTGCCTACTTCCCAAGGCCCTTAATGAACATATGTGTAGCCGTAGCTTAAAAACTTCCCCAGTTTGGGTTTCGGGGAGACACTGATTTTGAAAAAGCCCTGGTGTTCTCCTTACATGAATGGGACTCTTCCTACTGCTAAAACATGTCTGTCACACCCAGAGGATGGTATACCGTCTGATCGGGAAGAGTTTGGAAAAGGCATCTCATCTCCTCATCTCCTGGTGCTCGGGTTCACCCCTCCAGCGTCTTTACTAACAGTCTCCCCACTTGGAGATGTCAGCACTGTCAACATCCTGTTGCGTACAGTTTGGAATTTGTCCAGAGGATGAAGCGGAAGGATGAGGAACAATGAGAGACAAGTCCTAGGTGTTCAGACAGGCACATGTCACTCTAATTTCCAATCAGGAAGACGAATTGACCAAAGGCTAGGGTTGCCCATGGAAACAGTATAGGGCTTGAGGAAATCCCGCTGCTTTGTGGCCAGTTCCCATAAACACAAGTTGAACAATGGAACTCAGGGGCAGTAAAATTCACAAAACTGCAGAGTTGAAAATATCCATCACTGAAAAATGTCTTGAGGAAAGTCAAAGAAAAGGACTTGTAAGCAAGGGAGAATGGCAGGAAAGGGATTTGAGGAGGTAGAAAGGACTCGCCATTAAGCACAAGAAAAGGAGCTGAACATTGCCAACATTGCAGTTGGCCAAAAAGGGTGTATGCGTTTTTTTCTGTATATATTCAAGAAAAGGGCATACACTTTTTTAGCCAACCAAACAGGTGGGCACTGGAAGTCAATACTACAAAAGATATCACTTCGCATCAGTCAGAAGAGCCATCCTCATAAAGCGTAAACAACAGAAATGCAGGACAGGGCAACGAGAAGAGGGAGCCCTGTGAGACTTATAGTGGAAATGTATATTGCCAACGGCCATTCTGGAGAAGTGTATTGTGTTTACTAAAGCATCTAAAAAATGAGCTACAGAGCATAGGGCACTTGCACTCATGGGCGTATATCTTGGGAAAAACAAAAATCGAGAGGACACAGGCACCCCAATGTTTACCCCCTCTCTGTTTAAAAGATCCTCGACTAGGATATAACTTAAATGTCTCTGGAGGGAAAAAATGGATAGAGATGTGGTACTTAGGTAGAGTGGAATATTATTCAGCCTGGAAATCAATGAAATATGGCCAGTTGTAACAACTCCCGAGGAGTTACGTATGATCATTCTAAGTGACAGAATTCAAAAAGAAAAAGACACATATCATAAGCTATCACTTAAAGGTGGAATCCAAAATGGCTACACATGAAATAAATTACAAAACAAAAACATAGTCAAATATGTAGAAAACACGCATAAGGCTGCTAAACGGGAAAGGTGGGGAGGGGTGAGGCATCATCCAGGAGGTTGAAATTAGCAAAGATACCATTCCAAATACCAAACTGATAATCAACAAGGCCTACACGGTAGCTAAAAGAACTGCACTCAGCACACTCAAGTCACCGGAAAAGAATATATACGACTGGTAAGAATCTGAAAAAGAATTTATTGATGTCTCTCTGTACGTGAATCAAGTGGATGTACAGCAGCAAGAAACAGAGCTTTGAAAATCAGCTGTAACCAATATAGTAATAAATTGAAAAAAATAAACGACAGAGAGACAGAGAAAACCTCTTACAACTTTTCCTCAGGGACGGTGATGCAACATGGATTGAACACATCTAGACCCACAGCAGGATGAGACATAAGGCTGGAAACTGTTTGCGCTAAGAGAAATGTGAGGTTGGGTGAGGAAATGCACACCCTTTAAAGTAATACTACCTGGTACCCATTCAATGGGTCCCAAATCTGCAGGTTCAAGGGATCTTCCTACAGCTAAAACATGCATGGAAAACCCAGAGGACTGTACACCATGTGATCGGGAGATGTGTCTAAAATGCACCTCATTTATCCTCTCCTGGTGCTCCTGTTCACCATTCCAGCCACGCTACTTAGAATCTCCCCACTTGGAGAATCAGCACATTTAAACTTCTGTTTCACACATTTTGCAAATTGTGAGGAGGATGAACGGGAAGAGGGGGAACCAATGAGAGAATAGTTGTAGGGGTTTGGACGGGCACATATCACTCTAATTTCCCATTAAGAATAAGAATTAAAGAAAGGCTCAGCCTGCCTCGCCGGAGCCAAAATAGGGCCTGAAGCAATCCTGCGGGTTTGAGGCCAGCTCACAAAAGAGCAACTTAAAAAATGGAGCTCAGGGTCACTGCAATTCACAAACCTGCAGAGTTATAAATGAAAACTAACGTCCAAAAATATGTTGAGGTAAGGCAAAGAAGAGGATCTGAATGCAAGACAGAATTGCAAGAAACAGATTTCAAGAGATAGATTGGACTCGTCTTTAACGCACATGAAAAGCGGCAGAATTTCGACAATGATGCAGTTGGCCCAAAAGGGCGTATGCGTTTTTTCCTGATTATATCCAGGAAAAAAACGCATACGCACTTTATGGGCAACGAAGCAAGCAAGCAATGCAAATGTGCACAACAAAGAAGTCTCATTTCCCACCAGTCAAAAGGGCCATCCTAAAAAATTGTAAAAACCAGAAATGCAGGACAGGCCATGGAGAACAGGGAGCCTTTATACGCTGATGGGCAGTGTGTGAACTGCCGAGAGCCACTCTGGAGAAGTGTATGGTGGTTCCTAAATCATCTAAAAAACAGAGCTACAGAGCATAGGACACTTCCAATCATGGGAGTATATCTAGGGAAGTCTAAAAATCAACAAGACACAAGCACACCACAGTTTAGGGCTACTCTGTTTACAAGAACCTCAACTTCAGTACACCTTAAATATCCCAGGAAAGAGAACAATGGATAAAGAAGATGTGGTACTTATGTACAATGGAATATCTCTTCACCATGAAATCAATGTAATAAGGCTAGTAGAAGGATAAAGAGTGGATTTAGGTCCGATAATACTACTTGAAATAAGTCAAACAGAAAAAGAAACATATCATAAGATATCACTTATAGAGGGAGGGTAAATATGGCTGCACAAGAAATGAATTACAGAACAGAACAGTGTCTCACATTTAGAAAACACACTTATGTCAGCTTAAGGGGAAAGGAGAGGTGGGGTGATGCATAAAACCAGAGTTTGAAATTAGCACAGATACCGTTCAATAAACCAAATAGGTATTAGACAAGATCTACACCTTGCTCAATGAACTGGCCTCAACACACCCTATACACCGCAGAGAAATATATCTGAGTAATAAGAATCTTAAAACCCATGTATTGATATATCTCCATAAGGGAATCAAGTGTGTGCAGAGCGGCACAAACACAGCAGTGAAAATGAGCTAAACCCCATTATAGAAATAAATTTTAAAAACAAAACGCTGAAACAATGAAAGAGAGAAAAATTCTTACAAAATTCGCTCAGGGGCTGTGATGCAACCTGGATTGACCACATATAAACCCACAGCTGGATAAGACATAAGGCTGGACACTTGGGGCTGAGAGGATTGGTGAGCTTTGGTGAGCAACTGCCGAAAGTTTAATGCAATACTTCATGCTACTCATTCCAAGGGTCCCAACACTCCAGGTTGAAGGGAATCTTCCTACAGCTAAACCATGCTTGGGAAACCCAGCGACTGGTATACCATATGATCGGGAAAGGTTTCTAAAATGCACCTCATTTTTCCTCTCCTGGGGCTCCGGATCGACATTCCAGCCACTTTACTAACAACATCCCCACATGGAGAGTCAATGCCTTTAAGTTCTGGTATTGCACAGTCTGCAGTTAGTGCGGAGGATGAATGGGAATAGGGGGAACCAGTGAGAAACTAGCTGTAGCGGTTTCAATGGGCACATGTCACTCTAATGTCACATCAGTAAGAAGAATTAACCAAAGGCACAGCAAGGTGCCCCAGAAGAAAAATAGGGCTTCAAGGAATCCTGTGGTTATGGGGCAAGACCACAAAAATAAGAGCTGAAAAATGGAGCTAAGGGCCACTGCAATTCAAAAACCTGCAGAGTTATAAAGGCCAACTATTTTCAAAAAATATATTGAGGTAAGGCTATGAAGAGGCATTGAAAGCAAGGCAGAATTGCAGGAAACCGATTTCAGTAGGTAGACTGGAATTGCATTGAAAACATATGAAGAGAGTCAGAACCTCGACAATGATGCACTTGGCCAAAAAGGGCATATGCGTTTTTTCCTGAATATATTCAGGAAAAAACGCATACGCACTTTTTGGCCAACCAAGTAAGCTTGCAAAGGAAATCTGCACTACAATGAAGTCTCACTTCCACCGGGTCAAAAGGGCCATCTGAAAAAAGTGTAAAATCCAGAAAGGCACCAAAGGCCATGGAGAACTGGGAGCCTTCTTATGCTGATGGGTGGGATGTAAATTGCCAACAGCCACTCGGGAGAAGTGTATGGTGTTTCCTGAAACATCTAAAAAACAAAGCAACAGAGCCTAGGGCACTTCCACTTATGGTCCTATAGCTTAGGGAAATTAAAATCAAAAAGACACAGCCACCCCAAAGTTTGGGACGGCTCTGTTTACAAGAACCTCGTTTACGGTACAAGTTCAATATCGCAGAAAGTGAAAAATGGATGAAGAAGTTGTGGAACTTACGTACAATGCAATAACACTCAGCAATGAAATCTATGTCATCAGGCCCGTAGCACCATAATGAGTGGATTCAGGTATGATGATTCGAACTGAAATAAGTCACACAGAAAAGAAACATCATAAGGTATCACTAATACACAGAATGTGAACTTGGCTACACATGAACTGAATTACAAAACAGAACAGGGTATAAAATTTAGAAAACCAACTTATGTTTGCTTAAGAGGAAAGGTGAGTTGGGGTGCTGCATAAAACCAGAGATTGAAATGAGCACAGATAAAGTTCCTTAAGCCAAATATGGAATAGACAAGAGCTACTCCTTGCTCAATGAAATGGACTCAACACCCCATATTAAACGCATAAGAATGTACCTGACTAGTAAGTATCTTAAAACCTATGGATTGCTATGTCTCCAAAAGAGAATCAAGCATGTGTACAGGGGCATAAACGCAGCAGTGATAGGATTGGAGAGGTTCGGTGAGCAAATGAAGACCCTTTGAAGTCATATTGCATGGTACCCATTCCACGGGTTTCAACTACCCAGGTTTAAGGTATTCTTCCTTCAGCTAAAACATGCATGTGGAACCCAGAGTATGATCAACCGTGTGAACGGGAGACGTGTTCAAATATGTCTCAGTTTTCGTACCCTGGTACTCGGGTGCAACATTCCAGACGCTTTACTAACACTCTCCCCACTTGGAGAGTCAGCGCCTTTAACCTCCTGTTTGGCCCAGTTTGCAATTTCTGCGGAAGATGAACAGGAATAGGGAGAACCAATGAGAGACTAGCTAGAGGTGTCTGGACGGGCAAATTTAACTCTCATTTCCCACCAGGAAGAGGAAATAACCAAAGGCTCAGCATGCCGTGCCGGAACCAGATTAGGGCCTGAAGCCATCCTGCTGTGTTGCGGCCAGCTCAAAAGAAAGCGAGTTGAAGAAAGGAGCTCAGGGGCACTGTAATTCACAAACCTGCAGAGTTATAAATGACAGCTATCGTCCAAAAATATACTGAAGTAAGGCTGCCAAGAGGACTTGAAAGCGGGGCAGAATTGCAGGAAACCGATTTCAGGAGGTAGACTGGAATTGCATTGAAAGCATAGGAAAAGAGGCAGAACGTCCACAATGATGCACTTGGCCAAAAAGGGCGTATGCGTTTTTTCCTGAATATATTCAGGAAAAAACGCATACGCCCTTTTTGGCCAACCAAGCAAGCTTGCAAAGGAAATCTGCACTACAATGAAGTCTCACTTCCCCCCGGTCAAAAGGACCATCTGAAAAAAGTGTAAAATCCAGAAAGTCAGGACAGGCCATGGAGAACTGGGAGCCTTGTTATGCTGATGGGCGGGATGTAAATTGCCAACAGACACTCGGGAGAAGTGTATGGTGTTTCCTGAAACATCTAAAAAACAAAGCAACAGAGCCTAGGGCACTTCCACTTATGGTCCTATAGCTTAGGGAAATTAAAATAAAAAAGACACAGCCACCCCAAAGTTTGCAACAGCTCTGTTTACAAGAACCTCGTTTACAGTACAAGTTCAACATCGCAGAAAGTGAAAAATGGATAAAGAAGTTGTGGTATTTACTTACAAAGCAATATCACTCAGCAATGAAATCTACGTCATCAGGCCCTTAGCAGCACAATGAGTGGATTCAGGTATGATGATTCTAACTGAAATAAGTCACACAGAAAAAGAAACATCATAAGCTATCACTAATACACGGAATGTAAACTTGGCTACACAGGAACTGAATTCCAAAACAGAACAGGGTCTCAAATTTAGAAAACCAACTTATGCTTGCTTAAGGGTAAAGGTGAGTTGGGGTGCTGCATAAAACCAGAGATTGAAATGAGCACAGATAAAGTTCCTTAAGCCAAATATGGAATAGACAAGAGCTACTCCTTGCTCAACGAAATGGACTCAACACCGCATATTAAACGCCTAAGAATGTACCTGACTAGTAAGTATCTTAAAACCTATGGATTGCTATGTCTCCGAAAGAGAATCAAGCATGTGTACAGGGGCATAAACGCAGCAGTGATAGGATTGGAGAGGTTCGGTGAGCAAATGAAGACCCTTTGAAGTCATATTGCATGGTACCCATTCCACGGGTTTCAACTACCCAGGTTTAAGGTATTCTTCCTGCAGCTAAAACATGCATGTGGAACCTAGAGTATGATCAACCATGTGATCGGGAGACGTGTTCAAATATGTCTCAGTTTTCGTACCCTGGTACTCGGGTGCAACATTCCAGACGCTTTACTAACACTCTCCCGACTTGGAGAGTCAGTCCCTTTAACCTCCTGTTTGGCCCAGTTTGCAATTTCTGTGGAAGATGAACAGGAATAGGGAGAACCAATGAGAGACTAGCTGGAGGTGTCTGGACGGGCAAATTTAACTCTCATTTCCACCAGGAAGAGGAATTAACCAAAGGCTCAGCGTGCCGTGCCGGAACCAGATTAGGGCCTGAAGCCATCTTGCGGTGTTGCGGCCAGCTCACAAGAAAGCGAGTTGAAGAAAGGAGCTCAGGGGTACTGTAATTCACAAACCTGCAGAGTTATAAATGACAGCTATCGTCCAAAAATATACTGAAGTAAGGCTGCCAAGAGGACTTGAAAGCGGGGCAGAATTGCAGGAAACCGATTTCAGGAGGTAGACTGGAATTGCATTGAAAGCATAGGAAAAGAGGCAGAACGTCCACAATGATGCACTTGGCCAAAAAGGGCGTATGCGTTTTTTCCTGAATATATTCAGGAAAAAACGCATACGCCCTTTTTGGCCAAGGAAGGAAGCTTGCAAAGGAAATCTGCACTACAATGAAGTCTCACTTCCCCCCGGTCAAAAGGGCCATCTGAAAAAAGTGTAAAATCCAGAAAGGCAGGACAGGCCATGGAGAACTGGGAGCCTTGTTATGCTGATGGGCGGGATGTAAATTGCCAACAGACACTCGGGAGAAGTGTATGGTGTTTCCTGAAACATCTAAAAAACAAAGCAACAGAGCCTAGGGCACTTCCACTTATGGTCCTATAGCTTAGGGAAATTAAAATCAAAAAGACACAGCCACCCCAAAGTTTGGGATGGCTCTGTTTACAAGAACATCGTTTACAGTACAAGTTCAACATCGCAGAAAGTGAAAAATGGATAAAGAAGTTGTGGTATTTACTTACAAAGCAATATCACTCAGCAATGAAATCTATGTCATCAGGCCCTTAGTAGCACAATGAGTGGATTCAGGTATGATGATTCTAACTGAAATAAGTCACACAGAAAAAGAAACATCATAAGATATCAGTAATACACGGAATGTAAACTTGGCTACACAGGAACTGAATTACAGAACAGAACAGGGTCTCAAATTTAGAAAACCAACTTATGCTTGCTTAAGGGTAAAGGTGAGTTGGGGAGCTGCATAAAACCAGAGATTGAAATGAGCACAGATAAAGTTCCTTAAGCCAAATATGGAATAGACAAGAGCTACTCCTTGCTCAACGAAATGGACTCAACACCGCATATTAAACGCCTAAGAATGTACCTGACTAGTAAGTATCTTAAAACCTATGGATTGCTATGTCTCCGAAAGAGAATCAAGCATGTGTACAGGGGCATAAATGCAGCAGTGATAGGATTGGAGAGGTTCGGTGAGCAAATGAAGACCCTTTGAAGTCATATTGCATGGTACCCATTCCACGGGTTTCAACTACCCAGGTTTAAGGTATTCTTCCTTCAGCTAAAACATGCATGTGGAACCTAGAGTATGATCAACCATGTGATCGGGAGACGTGTTCAAATATGTCTCAGTTTTCGTACCCTGGTACTCGGGTGCAACATTCCAGACGCTTTACTAACACTCTCCCGACTTGGAGAGTCAGTCCCTTTAACCTCCTGTTTGGCCCAGTTTGCAATTTCTGTGGAAGATGAACAGGAATAGCGAGAACCAATGAGAGACTAGCTGGAGGTGTCTGGACGGGCAAATTTAACTCTCATTTCCCACCAGGAAGAGGAATTAACCAAAGGCTCAGCGTGCCGTGCCGGAACCAGATTAGGGCCTGAAGCCATCCTGCGGTGTTGCGGCCAGCTCACAAGAAAGCGAGTTGAAGAAAGGAGCTCAGGGGTACTGTAATTCAAAAACCTGCAGAGTTATAAATGACAGCTATCGTCCAAAAATATACTGAAGTAAGGCTGCCAAGAGGACTTGAAAGCGGGGCAGAATTGCAGGAAACCGATTTCAGGAGGTAGACTGGAATTGCATTGAAAGCATAGGAAAAGAGGCAGAACGTCCACAATGATGCACTTGGCCAAAAAGGGCGTATGCGTTTTTTCCTGAATATATTCAGGAAAAAACGCATACGCCCTTTTTGGCCAACCAAGCAAGCTTGCAAAGGAAATCTGCACTACAATGAAGTCTCACTTCCCCCCGGTCAAAAGGGCCATCTGAAAAAAGTGTAAAATCCAGAAAGGCAGGACAGGCCATGGAGAACTGGGAGCCTTGTTATGCTGATGGGCGGGATGTATATTGCCAACAGACACTCGGGAGAAGTGTATGGTGTTTCCTGAAACATCTAAAAAACAAAGCAACAGAGCCTAGGGCACTTCCACTTATGGTCCTATAGCTTAGGGAAATTAAAATCAAAAAGACACAGCCACCCCAAAGTTTGGGACGCCTCTGTTTACAAGAACCTCATTTACCGTATAAATTCAGTATCACAGAAAGTGAAAAATGGATAATGAACTTGTGGTACTTATGTACAATGCAGTATCACTCAGAAATGAAATCTATGTCATCAGGCCCGTAGCAGCATAATGAGTGGATTCAGGTACGATGATTCTAACTGAAATAAGTCACACAGAAAAAGAAACATCATAAGATATCACTAATACACGGAATGTAAACTTGGCTACACAGGAACTGAACTCCAAAACAGAACAGGGTCTCAAATTTAGAAAACCAACTTATGCTTGCTTAAGGGGAAAGGTGAGTTGGGGTGCTGCATAAAACCAGAGATTGAAATGAGCACAGATAAAGTTCCTTAAGCCAAATATGGAATAGACAAGAGCTACTCCTTGCTCAACGAAATGGACTCAACACCCCATATTAAACGCCTAAGAATGTACCTGACTAGTAAGTATCTTTAAACCTATGGATTGCTATGTCTCCAAAAGAGAATCAAGCGTGTGTACAGGGGCATAAACGCAGCAGTGATAGGATTGGAGAGGTTCGGTGAGCAAATGAAGACCCTTTGAAGTCATATTGCATGGTACCCATTCCACGGGTTTCAACTACCCAGGTTTAAGGTATTCTTCCTTCAGCTAAAACATGCATGTGGAACCCAGAGTATGATCAACTGTGTGAATGGGAGACGTGTTCCAATATGTCTCAGTTTTCCTCCCCTGATACTCGGGTGCAACATTCCAGATGCTTTACTAACACTCTCCCCACTTGGAGAGTCAGGGCCTTTAACCTCCTGTTTGGCCCAGTTTGCAATTTCTGCGGAAGATGAACAGGAATAGCGAGAACCAATGAGAGACTAGCTGGAGGTGTCTGGACGGGCAAATTTAACTCTCATTTCCCACCAGGAAGAGGAATTAACCAAAGGCTCAGCGTGCCGTGCCGGAACCAGATTAGGGCCTGAAGCCATCCTGCGGTGTTGCGGCCAGCTCACAAGAAAGCGAGTTGAAGAAAGGAGCTCAGGGGCACTGTAATTCACAAACCTGCAGAGTTATAAATGACAGCTATCGTCCAAAAATATACTGAAGTAAGGCTGCCAAGAGGACTTGAAAGCGGGGCAGAATTGCAGGAAACCGATTTCAGGAGGTAGACTGGAATTGCATTGAAAGCATAGGAAAAGAGGCAGAACGTCCACAATGATGCACTTGGCCAAAAAGGGCGTATGCGTTTTTTCCTGAATATATTCAGGAAAAAACGCATACGCACTTTTTGGCCAACCAAGCAAACTTGCAAAGGAAATCTGCACTACAATGAAGTCTCACTTCCCCCCGGTCAAAGGGCCATCTGAAAAAAGAATAAAATCCAGAAAGGCAGGACAGGCCATGGAGAACTGGGAGCATTGTTATGCTGATGGGCGGGATGTAAATTGCCAACAGACACTCGGGAGAAGTGTATGGTGTTTCCTGAAACATCTAAAAAACAAAGCAACAGAGCCTAGGGCACTTTCACTTATGGTCCTATAGCTTAGGGAAATTAAAATCAAAAAGACACAGCCACCCCAAAGTTTGGGATGGCTCTGTTTACAAGAACATCGTTTACAGTACAAGTTCAACATCGCAGAAAGTGAAAAATGGATAAAGAAGTTGTGGTATTTACTTATAAAGCAATATCACTCAGCAATGAAATCTATGTCATCAGGCCCTTAGTAGCACAATGATTGGATTCAGGTATGGTGATTCTAATTGAAATAAGTCACACAGAAAAAGAAACATCATAAGATATCACTAATACACGGAATGTAACCTTGGCTACACAGGAACTGAATTACAGAACAGAACAGGGTCTCAAATTTAGAAAACCAACTTATGCTTGCTTAAGGGGAAAGGTGAGTTGGGGTGCTGCATAAAACCAGAGATTGAAATGAGCACAGATAAAGTTCCTTAAGCCAAATATGGAATAGACAAGAGCTACTCCTTGCTCAACGAAATGGACTCAACACCGTATATTAAACGCCTAAGAATGTACCTGACTAGTAAGTATCTTAAAATCTATGGATTGCTATGTCTCCGAAAGAGAATCAAACATGTGTACAGGTGCATAAACGCAGCAGTGATAGGATTGGAGAGGTTCGGTGAGCAAATGAAGACCCTTTGAAGTCATATTGCATGGTATCCATTACACGGGTCTCAACTCTCCAGGTTTAAGCTATTCTTCCTTCAGCTAAAACAGGCATGTGGAACCCAGAGTATGATCAACCGTGTGAACGGGAGACGTGTTCAAATATGTCTCAGTTTTCCTCCCCTGGTACTCGGGTGCAACATTCCAGACGCTTTACTAACACTCTCCCCACTTGGAGAGTCAGTCCGTTTAACCTCCTGCTGGGCCCAGTTTGCAATTTCTGCGGAAGATGAACAGGAATAGGGAGAACCAATGAGAGACTAGCTGGAGGTGTCTGGACGGGCAAATTTAACTCTCATTTCCCACCAGGAAGAGGAAATAACCAAAGGCTCAGCGTGCCGTGCCGGAACCAGATAAGGGCCTGAAGCCATCCTGCGGTGTTGCGGCCAGTTCACAAGAAAGCGAGCTGAAGAAAGGAGCTCAGGGGCACTGTAATTCACAAACCTGCAGAGTTATAAATGACAGCTATCGTCCAAAAATATACTGAAGTAAGGCTGCCAAGAGGACTTGAAAGCGGGGCAGAATTGCAGGAAACCGATTTCAGGAGGTAGACTGGAATTGCATTGAAAGCATAGGAAAAGAGGCAGAACGTCCACAATGATGCACTTGGCCAAAAAGGGCGTATGCGTTTTTTCCTGAATATATTCAGGAAAAAACGCATACGCCCTTTTTGGCCAACCAAGCAAGCTTGCAAAGGAAATCTGCACTACAATGAAGTCTCACTTCCCCCCGGTCAAAAGGGCCATCTGAAAAAAGTGTAAAATCCAGAAAGGCAGGACAGGCCATGGAGAACTGGGAGCCTTGTTATGCTGATGGGCGGGATGTAAATTGCCAACAGACACTCGGGAGAAGTGTATGGTGTTTCCTGAAACATCTAAAAAACAAAGCAACAGAGCCTAGGGCACTTCCACTTATGGTCCTATAGCTTAGGGAAATTAAAATCAAAAAGACACAGCCACCCCAAAGTTTGGGATGGCTCTGTTTACAAGAACATCGTTTACAGTACAAGTTCAACATCGCAGAAAGTGAAAAATGGATAAAGAAGTTGTGGTATTTACTTACAAAGCAATATCACTCAGCAATGAAATCTATGTCATCAGGCCCTTAGTAGCACAATGAGTGGATTCAGGTATGATGATTCTAACTGAAATAAGTCACACAGAAAAAGAAACATCATAAGATATCAGTAATACACGGAATGTAAACTTGGCTACACAGGAACTGAATTACAGAACAGAACAGGGTCTCAAATTTAGAAAACCAACTTATGCTTGCTTAAGGGTAAAGGTGAGTTGGGGAGCTGCATAAAACCAGAGATTGAAATGAGCACAGATAAAGTTCCTTAAGCCAAATATGGAATAGACAAGAGCTACTCCTTGCTCAACGAAATGGACTCAACACCGCATATTAAACGCCTAAGAATGTACCTGACTAGTAAGTATCTTAAAACCTATGGATTGCTATGTCTCCGAAAGAGAATCAAGCATGTGTACAGGGGCATAAATGCAGCAGTGATAGGATTGGAGAGGTTCGGTGAGCAAATGAAGACCCTTTGAAGTCATATTGCATGGTACCCATTCCACGGGTTTCAACTACCCAGGTTTAAGGTATTCTTCCTTCAGCTAAAACATGCATGTGGAACCTAGAGTATGATCAACCATGTGATCGGGAGACGTGTTCAAATATGTCTCAGTTTTCGTACCCTGGTACTCGGGTGCAACATTCCAGACGCTTTACTAACACTCTCCCGACTTGGAGAGTCAGTCCCTTTAACCTCCTGTTTGGCCCAGTTTGCAATTTCTGTGGAAGATGAACAGGAATAGCGAGAACCAATGAGAGACTAGCTGGAGGTGTCTGGACGGGCAAATTTAACTCTCATTTCCCACCAGGAAGAGGAATTAACCAAAGGCTCAGCGTGCCGTGCCGGAACCAGATTAGGGCCTGAAGCCATCCTGCGGTGTTGCGGCCAGCTCACAAGAAAGCGAGTTGAAGAAAGGAGCTCAGGGGTACTGTAATTCAAAAACCTGCAGAGTTATAAATGACAGCTATCGTCCAAAAATATACTGAAGTAAGGCTGCCAAGAGGACTTGAAAGCGGGGCAGAATTGCAGGAAACCGATTTCAGGAGGTAGACTGGAATTGCATTGAAAGCATAGGAAAAGAGGCAGAACGTCCACAATGATGCACTTGGCCAAAAAGGGCGTATGCGTTTTTTCCTGAATATATTCAGGAAAAAACGCATACGCCCTTTTTGGCCAACCAAGCAAGCTTGCAAAGGAAATCTGCACTACAATGAAGTCTCACTTCCCCCCGGTCAAAAGGGCCATCTGAAAAAAGTGTAAAATCCAGAAAGGCAGGACAGGCCATGGAGAACTGGGAGCCTTGTTATGCTGATGGGCGGGATGTATATTGCCAACAGACACTCGGGAGAAGTGTATGGTGTTTCCTGAAACATCTAAAAAACAAAGCAACAGAGCCTAGGGCACTTCCACTTATGGTCCTATAGCTTAGGGAAATTAAAATCAAAAAGACACAGCCACCCCAAAGTTTGGGACGCCTCTGTTTACAAGAACCTCATTTACCGTATAAATTCAGTATCACAGAAAGTGAAAAATGGATAATGAACTTGTGGTACTTATGTACAATGCAGTATCACTCAGAAATGAAATCTATGTCATCAGGCCCGTAGCAGCATAATGAGTGGATTCAGGTACGATGATTCTAACTGAAATAAGTCACACAGAAAAAGAAACATCATAAGATATCACTAATACACGGAATGTAAACTTGGCTACACAGGAACTGAACTCCAAAACAGAACAGGGTCTCAAATTTAGAAAACCAACTTATGCTTGCTTAAGGGGAAAGGTGAGTTGGGGTGCTGCATAAAACCAGAGATTGAAATGAGCACAGATAAAGTTCCTTAAGCCAAATATGGAATAGACAAGAGCTACTCCTTGCTCAACGAAATGGACTCAACACCCCATATTAAACGCCTAAGAATGTACCTGACTAGTAAGTATCTTTAAACCTATGGATTGCTATGTCTCCAAAAGAGAATCAAGCGTGTGTACAGGGGCATAAACGCAGCAGTGATAGGATTGGAGAGGTTCGGTGAGCAAATGAAGACCCTTTGAAGTCATATTGCATGGTACCCATTCCACGGGTTTCAACTACCCAGGTTTAAGGTATTCTTCCTTCAGCTAAAACATGCATGTGGAACCCAGAGTATGATCAACTGTGTGAATGGGAGACGTGTTCCAATATGTCTCAGTTTTCCTCCCCTGATACTCGGGTGCAACATTCCAGATGCTTTACTAACACTCTCCCCACTTGGAGAGTCAGGGCCTTTAACCTCCTGTTTGGCCCAGTTTGCAATTTCTGCGGAAGATGAACAGGAATAGCGAGAACCAATGAGAGACTAGCTGGAGGTGTCTGGACGGGCAAATTTAACTCTCATTTCCCACCAGGAAGAGGAATTAACCAAAGGCTCAGCGTGCCGTGCCGGAACCAGATTAGGGCCTGAAGCCATCCTGCGGTGTTGCGGCCAGCTCACAAGAAAGCGAGTTGAAGAAAGGAGCTCAGGGGCACTGTAATTCACAAACCTGCAGAGTTATAAATGACAGCTATCGTCCAAAAATATACTGAAGTAAGGCTGCCAAGAGGACTTGAAAGCGGGGCAGAATTGCAGGAAACCGATTTCAGGAGGTAGACTGGAATTGCATTGAAAGCATAGGAAAAGAGGCAGAACGTCCACAATGATGCACTTGGCCAAAAAGGGCGTATGCGTTTTTTCCTGAATATATTCAGGAAAAAACGCATACGCACTTTTTGGCCAACCAAGCAAACTTGCAAAGGAAATCTGCACTACAATGAAGTCTCACTTCCCCCCGGTCAAAGGGCCATCTGAAAAAAGAATAAAATCCAGAAAGGCAGGACAGGCCATGGAGAACTGGGAGCCTTGTTATGCTGATGGGCGGGATGTAAATTGCCAACAGACACTCGGGAGAAGTGTATGGTGTTTCCTGAAACATCTAAAAAACAAAGCAACAGAGCCTAGGGCACTTTCACTTATGGTCCTATAGCTTAGGGAAATTAAAATCAAAAAGACACAGCCACCCCAAAGTTTGGGATGGCTCTGTTTACAAGAACATCGTTTACAGTACAAGTTCAACATCGCAGAAAGTGAAAAATGGATAAAGAAGTTGTGGTATTTACTTATAAAGCAATATCACTCAGCAATGAAATCTATGTCATCAGGCCCTTAGTAGCACAATGATTGGATTCAGGTATGGTGATTCTAATTGAAATAAGTCACACAGAAAAAGAAACATCATAAGATATCACTAATACACGGAATGTAACCTTGGCTACACAGGAACTGAATTACAGAACAGAACAGGGTCTCAAATTTAGAAAACCAACTTATGCTTGCTTAAGGGGAAAGGTGAGTTGGGGTGCTGCATAAAACCAGAGATTGAAATGAGCACAGATAAAGTTCCTTAAGCCAAATATGGAATAGACAAGAGCTACTCCTTGCTCAACGAAATGGACTCAACACCGTATATTAAACGCCTAAGAATGTACCTGACTAGTAAGTATCTTAAAATCTATGGATTGCTATGTCTCCGAAAGAGAATCAAACATGTGTACAGGTGCATAAACGCAGCAGTGATAGGATTGGAGAGGTTCGGTGAGCAAATGAAGACCCTTTGAAGTCATATTGCATGGTATCCATTACACGGGTCTCAACTCTCCAGGTTTAAGCTATTCTTCCTTCAGCTAAAACAGGCATGTGGAACCCAGAGTATGATCAACCGTGTGAACGGGAGACGTGTTCAAATATGTCTCAGTTTTCCTCCCCTGGTACTCGGGTGCAACATTCCAGACGCTTTACTAACACTCTCCCCACTTGGAGAGTCAGTCCGTTTAACCTCCTGCTGGGCCCAGTTTGCAATTTCTGCGGAAGATGAACAGGAATAGGGAGAACCAATGAGAGACTAGCTGGAGGTGTCTGGACGGGCAAATTTAACTCTCATTTCCCACCAGGAAGAGGAAATAACCAAAGGCTCAGCGTGCCGTGCCGGAACCAGATAAGGGCCTGAAGCCATCCTGCGGTGTTGCGGCCAGTTCACAAGAAAGCGAGCTGAAGAAAGGAGCTCAGGGGCACTGTAATTCACAAACCTGCAGAGTTATAAATGACAGCTATCGTCCAAAAATATACTGAAGTAAGGCTGCCAAGAGGACTTGAAAGCGGGGCAGAATTGCAGGAAACCGATTTCAGGAGGTAGACTGGAATTGCATTTCAAGCATAGGAAAAGAGGCAGAACGTCCACAATGATGCACTTGGCTAAAAAGGGCGTATGCGTTTTTTCCTGAATATATTCAGGAAAAAACGCATACGCCCTTTTTGGCCAACCAAGCAAGCTTGCAAAGGAAATCTGCACTACAATGAAGTCTCACTTCCCCCCGGTCAAAAGGGCCATCTGAAAAAAGTGTAAAATCCAGAAAGGCAGGACAGGCCATGGAGAACTGGGAGCCTTGTTATGCTGATGGGCGGGATGTAAATTGCCAACAGACATTCGGGAGAAGTGTATGGTGTTTCCTGAAACATGTAAAAAACAAAGCAACAGAGCCTAGGGAACTTCCACTTATGGTCCTATAGCTTAGGGAAATTAAAATCAAAAAGACACAGCCACCCCAAAGTATGGAACGGCTCTGTTTACAAGAACCTCGTTTACAGTACAAGTTCAACATCGCAGAAAGTGAAAAATGGATAAAGAAGTTGTGGTATTTACTTACAAAGCAATATCACTCAGCAATGAAATCTATGTCATCATGCCCTTAGCAGCACAATGAGTGGATTCAGGTATGATGATTCTAACTGAAATAAGTCACACAGAAAAAGAAACATCATAAGATGTCAGTAATACACGGAATGTAAACTTGGCTAAAAAGGAACTGAATTCCAAAACAGAACAGGGTCTCAAATTTAGAAAACCAACTTATGCTTGCTTAAGGGGAAAGGTGAGTTGGGGTGCTGCATAAAACCAGAGATTGAAATGAGCACACATAAAGTTCCTTAAGCCAAATATGGAATAGACAAGAGCTACTCCTTGCTCAACGAAATGGACTCAACACCGCATATTAAACGCCTAAGAATGTACCTGACTAGTAAGTATCTTAAAACCTATGGATTGCTATGTCTCCAAAAGAGAATCAAGCGTGTGTACAGGGGCATAAACGCAGCAGTGATAGGATTGGAGAGGTTCGGTGAGCAAATGAAGACCCTTTGAAGTCATATTGCATGGTACCCATTCCACGGGTTTCAACAACCCTGGTTTAAGGTATTCTTCCTTCAGCTAAAACATGCATGTGGAACCCAGAGTATGATCAACCGTGTGAACGGGAGACGTGATCAAATATGTCTCAGTTTACCTCCCCTGGTACTCGGGTGCAACATTCCAGATGCTTTACTAACACTCTCCCCACTTGGACAGTCAGCGCCTTTAACCTCCTGTTTGGCCCAGTTTGCAATTTCTGCGGAAGATGAACAGGAATAGCGAGAACCAATGAGAGACTAGCTGGAGGTGTCTGGACGGGCAAATTTAACTCTCATTTCCCACCAGAGAGAGGAATTAACCAAAGGCTCAGCGTGCCGTGCCGGTACCAGATTAGGGCCTAAAGCCATCCTGCGGTGTTGCGGCCAGCTCACAAGAAAGCGAGTTGAAGAAAGGAGCTCAGGGGCACTGTAATTCACAAACCTGCAGAGTTATAAATGACAGCTATCGTCCAAAAATATACTGAAGTAAGGCTGCCAAGAGGACTTGAAAGCGGGGCAGAATTGCAGGAAACCGATTTCAGGAGGTAGACTGGAATTGCATTGAAAGCATAGGAAAAGAGGCAGAACGTCCACAATGATGCACTTGGTCAAAAAGGGCGTATGCGTTTTTTCCTGAATATATTCAGGAAAAAACGCATACGCCCTTTTTGGCCAACCAAGCAAGCTTGCAAAGGAAATCTGCACTACAATGAAGTCTCACTTCCCCCCGGTCAAAAGGGCCATCTGAAAAAAGTGTAAAATCCAGAAAGGCAGGACAGGCCATGGAGAACTGGGAGCCTTGTTATGCTGATGGGCGGGATGTAAATTGCCAACAGACACTCGGGAGAAGTGTATGGTGTTTCCTGAAACATCTAAAAAACAAAGCAACAGAGCCTAGGGCACTTCCACTTATGGTCCTATAGCTTAGGGAAATTAAAATAAAAAAGACACAGCCACCCAAAAGTTTGGGACACCTCTGTTTACAAGAACCTCGTTTACCGTACAAGTTCAGTATCACAGAAAGTGAAAAAGGGATAAAGAACTTGTGGTACTTACGTACAATGCAGTACCACTCAGCAATGAAATCTATGTCATTAGGCCCGTAGCAGCATAATGAGTGGATTCAGGTACGATGATTCTAACTGAAATAAGTCACACAGAAAAAGAAACATCATAAGATATCACTAATACACGGAATGTAAACTTGGCTACACAGGAACTGAATTCCAAAACAGAACAGGGTCTCAAATTTAGAAAACCAACTTATGCTTGCTTAAGGGGAAAGGTGAGTTGGGGTGCTGCATAAAACCAGAGATTGAAATGAGCACAGATAAAGTTCCTTAAGCCAAATATGGAATAGACAAGAGCTACTCCTTGCTCAACGAAATGGACTCAACACCCCATATTAAACGCCTAAGAATGTACCTGACTAGCAATTATCTTAAAACCTATGGATTGCTATGTCTCCAAAAGAGAATCAAGCGTGTGTACAGGGGCATAAACGCAGCAGTGATAGGATTGGAGAGGTTCGGTGAGCAAATGAAGACCCTTTGAAGTCATATTGCATGGTACCCATTCCACGGGTTTCAACTACCCAGGTTTAAGGTATTCTTCCTTCAGCTAAAACATGCATGTGGAACCCAGAGTATGATCAACCGTGTGAATGGGAGACGTGTTCAAATATGTCTCAGTTTTCCTCCCCTGATACTCGGGTGCAACATTCCAGATGCTTTACTAACACTCTCCCCACTTGGACAGTCAGCGCCTTTAACCTCCTGTTTGGCCCAGTTTGCAATTTCTGCGGAAGATGAACAGGAATAGCGAGAACCAATGAGAGACTAGCTGGAGGTGTCTGGACGGGCAAATTTAACTCTCATTTCCCACCAGGAAGAGGAAATAACCAAAGGCTCAGCGTGCCGTGCCGGAACCAGATTAGGGCCTGAAGCCATCCTGCGGTGTTGCGGCCAGCTCACAAGAAAGCGAGTTGAAGAAAGGAGCTCAGGGGCACTGTAATTCACAAACCTGCAGAGTTATAAATGACAGCTATCGTCCAAAAATATACTGAAGTAAGTCTGCCAAGAGGACTTGAAAGTGGGGCAGAATTGCAGGAAACCGATTTCAGGAGGTAGACTGGAATTGTATTGAAAGCATAGGAAAAGAGGCAGAACGTCCACAATGATGCACTTGGCCAAAAAGGGCGTATGCGTTTTTTCCTGAATATATTCAGGAAAAAACGCATACGCCCTTTTCGGCCAACCAAGCAAGCTTGCAAAGGAAATCTGCACTACAATGAAGTCTCACTTCCCCCCGGTCAAAAGGGCCATCTGAAAAAAGTGTAAAATCCAGAAAGGCAGGACAGGCCATGGAGAACTGGGAGCCTTGTTATGCTGATGGGCGGGATGTAAATTGCCAACAGACACTCGGGAGAAGTGTATGGTGTTTCCTGAAACATCTAAAAAACAAAGCAACAGAGCCTAGGGCACTTCCACTTATGGTCCTATAACTTAGGGAAATTAAAATCAAAAAGACACAGCCACCCCAAAGTTTGGGACGCCTCTGTTTACAAGAACCTCGTTTACCGTACAAGTTCAATATCACAGAAAGTGAAAAATGGATAAAGAACTTGTGGTACTTACGTACAATGCAGTATCACTCAGAAATGAAATCTATGTCATCAGGCCCGTAGCAGCATAATGAGTGGATTCAGGTACGATGATTCTAACTGAAATAAGTCACACAGAAAAAGAAACATCATAAGATATCACTAATACACGGAATGTAAACTTGGCTACACAGGAACTGAATTCCAAAACAGAACAGGGTCTCAAATTTAGAAAACCAACTTATGCTTGCTTAAGGGGAAAGGTGAGTTGGGGTGCTGCAAAAAACCAGAGATTGAAATGGGCACAGATAAAGTTCCTTAAGCCAAATATGGAATAGACAAGAGCTACTCCTTGCTCAACGAAATGGACTCAACACCCCATATTAAATGCCTAAGAATGTACCTGACTAGTAAGTATCTTAAAACCTATGGATTGCTATGTCTCCAAAAGAGAATCAAGCGTGTGTACAGGGGCATAAACGCAGCAGTGATAGGATTGGAGAGGTTCGGTGAGCAAATGAAGACCCTTTGAAGTCATATTGCATGGTACCCATTCCACGGGTTTCAACAACCCTGGTTTAAGGTATTCTTCCTTCAGCTAAAACATGCATGTGGAACCCAGAGTATGATCAACCGTGTGAATGGGAGACGTGTTCAAATATGTCTCAGTTTTCCTCCCCTGATACTCGGGTGCAACATTCCAGATGCTTTACTAACACTCTCCCCACTTGGAGAGTCACCGCCTTTAACCTCCTGTTTGGCCCAGTTTGCAATTTCTGCGGAAGATGAACAGGAATAGCGAGAACCAATGAGAGACTAGCTGGAGGTGTCTGGACGGGCAAATTTAACTCTCATTTCCCACCAGAGAGAGGAATTAAACAAAGGCTCAGCGTGCCGTGCCGGTACCAGATTAGGGCCTAAAGCCATCCTGCGGTGTTGCGGCCAGCTCACAAGAAAGCGAGTTGAAGAAAGGAGCTCAGGGGCACTGTAATTCACAAACCTGCAGAGTTATAAATGACAGCTATCGTCCAAAAATATACTGAAGTAAGGCTGGCAAGAGGACTTGAAAACAGGGCAGAATTGCAGGAAACTGATTTCAGGAGGTAGACTGGAATTGTATTGAAAGCATAGGAAAAGAGGTAGAACGTCCACAATGATGCACTTGGCCAAAAAGGGCGTATGCGTTTTTTCCTGAATATATTCAGGAAAAAACGCATACGCCCTTTTTGGCCAACCAAGCAAGCTTGCAAAGGAAATCTGCACTACAATGAAGTCTCACTTCCCCCAGGTCAAAAGGGCCATCTGAAAAAAGTGTAAAATCCAGAAAGGCAGGACAGGCCATTGAGAACTGGGAGCCTTGTTATGCTGATGGGTGGGATGTAAATTGCCAACAGACACTCCGGAGAAGTGTATGGTGTTTCCTGAGACATCTAAAAAACAAAGCAACAGTAACTAGGGCACTTCCACTTATGGTCCTATAGCTTAGGGAAATTAAAATCAAAAAGACACAGCCACCCCAAAGTTTGGGACGCCTCTGTTTACAAGAACCTCATTTACCGTATAAGTTCAGTATCACAGAAAGTGAAAAATGGATAATGAACTTGTGGTACTTATGTACAATGCAGTATCACTCAGAAATGAAATCTATGTCATCAGGCCCGTAGCAGCATAATGAGTGGATTCAGGTACGATGATTCTAACTGAAATAAGTCACACAGAAAAAGAAACATCATAAGATATCACTAATACACGGAATGTAAACTTGGCTACACAGGAACTGAACTCCAAAACAGAACAGGGTCTCAAATTTAGAAAACCAACTTATGCTTGCTTAAGGGGAAAGGTGAGTTGGGGTGCTGCATAAAACCAGAGATTGAAATGAGCACAGATAAAGTTCCTTAAGCCAAATATGGAATAGACAAGAGCTACTCCTTGCTCAACGAAATGGACTCAACACCCCATATTAAACGCCTAAGAATGTACCTGACTAGTAAGTATCTTTAAACCTATGGATTGCTATGTCTCCGAAAGAGAATCAAGCGTGTGTACAGGGGCATAAACGCAGCAGTGATAGGATTGGAGAGGTTCGGTGAGCAAATGAAGACCCTTTGAAGTCATATTGCATGGTACCCATTCCACGGGTTTCAACTACCCAGGTTTAAGGTATTCTTCCTTCAGCTAAAACATGCATGTGGAACCCAGAGTATGATCAACTGTGTGAATGGGAGACGTGTTCCAATATGTCTCAGTTTTCCTCCCCTGATACTCGGGTGCAACATTCCAGATGCTTTACTAACACTCTCCCCACTTGGAGAGTCAGGGCCTTTAACCTCCTGTTTGGCCCAGTTTGCAATTTCTGCGGAAGATGAACAGGAATAGCGAGAACCAATGAGAGACTAGCTGGAGGTGTCTGGACGGGCAAATTTAACTCTCATTTCCCACCAGGAAGAGGAATTAACCAAAGGCTCAGCGTGCCGTGCCGGAACCAGATTAGGGCCTGAAGCCATCCTGCGGTGTTGCGGCCAGCTCACAAGAAAGCGAGTTGAAGAAAGGAGCTCAGGGGCACTGTAATTCACAAACCTGCAGAGTTATAAATGACAGCTATCGTCCAAAAATATACTGAAGTAAGGCTGCCAAGAGGACTTGAAAGCGGGGCAGAATTGCAGGAAACCGATTTCAGGAGGTAGACTGGAATTGCATTGAAAGCATAGGAAAAGAGGCAGAACGTCCACAATGATGCACTTGGCCAAAAAGGGCGTATGCGTTTTTTCCTGAATATATTCAGGAAAAAACGCATACGCACTTTTTGGCCAACCAAGCAAACTTGCAAAGGAAATCTGCACTACAATGAAGTCTCACTTCCCCCCGGTCAAAGGGCCATCTGAAAAAAGAATAAAATCCAGAAAGGCAGGACAGGCCATGGAGAACTGGGAGCATTGTTATGCTGATGGGCGGGATGTAAATTGCCAACAGACACTCGGGAGAAGTGTATGGTGTTTCCTGAAACATCTAAAAAACAAAGCAACAGAGCCTAGGGCACTTCCACTTATGGTCCTATAGCTTAGGGAAATTAAAATCAAAAAGACACAGCCACCCCAAAGTTTGGGATGGCTCTGTTTACAAGAACATCGTTTACAGTACAAGTTCAACATCGCAGAAAGTGAAAAATGGATAAAGAAGTTGTGGTATTTACTTATAAAGCAATATCACTCAGCAATGAAATCTATGTCATCAGGCCCTTAGTAGCACAATGATTGGATTCAGGTATGGTGATTCTAATTGAAATAAGTCACACAGAAAAAGAAACATCATAAGATATCACTAATACACGGAATGTAACCTTGGCTACACAGGAACTGAATTACAGAACAGAACAGGGTCTCAAATTTAGAAAACCAACTTATGCTTGCTTAAGGGGAAAGGTGAGTTGGGGTGCTGCATAAAACCAGAGATTGAAATGAGCACAGATAAAGTTCCTGAAGCCAAATATGGAATAGACAAGAGCTACTCCTTGCTCAACGAAATGGACTCAACACCGTATATTAAACGCCTAAGAATGTACCTGACTAGTAAGTATCTTAAAATCTATGGATTGCTATGTCTCCGAAAGAGAATCAAACATGTGTACAGGTGCATAAACGCAGCAGTGATAGGATTGGAGAGGTTCGGTGAGCAAATGAAGACCCTTTGAAGTCATATTGCATGGTATCCATTACACGGGTCTCAACTCTCCAGGTTTAAGCTATTCTTCCTTCAGCTAAAACAGGCATGTGGAACCCAGAGTATGATCAACCGTGTGAACGGGAGACGTGTTCAAATATGTCTCAGTTTTCCTCCCCTGGTACTCGGGTGCAACATTCCAGACGCTTTACTAACACTCTCCCCACTTGGAGAGTCAGTCCGTTTAACCTCCTGTTGGGCCCAGTTTGCAATTTCTGCGGAAGATGAACAGGAATAGGGAGAACCAATGAGAGACTAGCTGGAGGTGTCTGGACGGGCAAATTTAACTCTCATTTCCCACCAGGAAGAGGAAATAACCAAAGGCTCAGCGTGCCGTGCCGGAACCAGATAAGGGCCTGAAGCCATCCTGCGGTGTTGCGGCCAGTTCACAAGAAAGCGAGCTGAAGAAAGGAGCTCAGGGGCACTGTAATTCACAAACCTGCAGAGTTATAAATGACAGCTATCGTCCAAAAATATACTGAAGTAAGGCTGCCAAGAGGACTTGAAAGCGGGGCAGAATTGCAGGAAACCGATTTCAGGAGGTAGACTGGAATTGCATTTCAAGCATAGGAAAAGAGGCAGAACGTCCACAATGATGCACTTGGCTAAAAAGGGCGTATGCGTTTTTTCCTGAATATATTCAGGAAAAAACGCATACGCCCTTTTTGGCCAACCAAGCAAGCTTGCAAAGGAAATCTGCACTACAATGAAGTCTCACTTCCCCCCGGTCAAAAGGGCCATCTGAAAAAAGTGTAAAATCCAGAAAGGCAGGACAGGCCATGGAGAACTGGGAGCCTTGTTATGCTGATGGGCGGGATGTAAATTGCCAACAGACATTCGGGAGAAGTGTATGGTGTTTCCTGAAACATGTAAAAAACAAAGCAACAGAGCCTAGGGAACTTCCACTTATGGTCCTATAGCTTAGGGAAATTAAAATCAAAAAGACACAGCCACCCCAAAGTATGGAACGGCTCTGTTTACAAGAACCTCGTTTACAGTACAAGTTCAACATCGCAGAAAGTGAAAAATGGATAAAGAAGTTGTGGTATTTACTTACAAAGCAATATCACTCAGCAATGAAATCTATGTCATCATGCCCTTAGCAGCACAATGAGTGGATTCAGGTATGATGATTCTAACTGAAATAAGTCACACAGAAAAAGAAACATCATAAGATGTCAGTAATACACGGAATGTAAACTTGGCTAAAAAGGAACTGAATTCCAAAACAGAACAGGGTCTCAAATTTAGAAAACCAACTTATGCTTGCTTAAGGGGAAAGGTGAGTTGGGGTGCTGCATAAAACCAGAGATTGAAATGAGCACACATAAAGTTCCTTAAGCCAAATATGGAATAGACAAGAGCTACTCCTTGCTCAACGAAATGGACTCAACACCGCATATTAAACGCCTAAGAATGTACCTGACTAGTAAGTATCTTAAAACCTATGGATTGCTATGTCTCCAAAAGAGAATCAAGCGTGTGTACAGGGGCATAAACGCAGCAGTGATAGGATTGGAGAGGTTCGGTGAGCAAATGAAGACCCTTTGAAGTCATATTGCATGGTACCCATTCCACGGGTTTCAACAACCCTGGTTTAAGGTATTCTTCCTTCAGCTAAAACATGCATGTGGAACCCAGAGTATGATCAACCGTGTGAACGGGAGACGTGATCAAATATGTCTCAGTTTACCTCCCCTGGTACTCGGGTGCAACATTCCAGATGCTTTACTAACACTCTCCCCACTTGGACAGTCAGCGCCTTTAACCTCCTGTTTGGCCCAGTTTGCAATTTCTGCGGAAGATGAACAGGAATAGCGAGAACCAATGAGAGACTAGCTGGAGGTGTCTGGACGGGCAAATTTAACTCTCATTTCCCACCAGAGAGAGGAATTAACCAAAGGCTCAGCGTGCCGTGCCGGTACCAGATTAGGGCCTAAAGCCATCCTGCGGTGTTGCGGCCAGCTCACAAGAAAGCGAGTTGAAGAAAGGAGCTCAGGGGCACTGTAATTCACAAACCTGCAGAGTTATAAATGACAGCTATCGTCCAAAAATATACTGAAGTAAGGCTGCCAAGAGGACTTGAAAGCGGGGCAGAATTGCAGGAAACCGATTTCAGGAGGTAGACTGGAATTGCATTGAAAGCATAGGAAAAGAGGCAGAACGTCCACAATGATGCACTTGGTCAAAAAGGGCGTATGCGTTTTTTCCTGAATATATTCAGGAAAAAACGCATACGCCCTTTTTGGCCAACCAAGCAAGCTTGCAAAGGAAATCTGCACTACAATGAAGTCTCACTTCCCCCCGGTCAAAAGGGCCATCTGAAAAAAGTGTAAAATCCAGAAAGGCAGGACAGGCCATGGAGAACTGGGAGCCTTGTTATGCTGATGGGCGGGATGTAAATTGCCAACAGACACTCGGGAGAAGTGTATGGTGTTTCCTGAAACATCTAAAAAACAAAGCAACAGAGCCTAGGGCACTTCCACTTATGGTCCTATAGCTTAGGGAAATTAAAATAAAAAAGACACAGCCACCCCAAAGTTTGGGACACCTCTGTTTACAAGAACCTCGTTTACCGTACAAGTTCAGTATCACAGAAAGTGAAAAAGGGATAAAGAACTTGTGGTACTTACGTACAATGCAGTACCACTCAGCAATGAAATCTATGTCATTAGGCCCGTAGCAGCATAATGAGTGGATTCAGGTACGATGATTCTAACTGAAATAAGTCACACAGAAAAAGAAACATCATAAGATATCACTAATACACGGAATGTAAACTTGGCTACACAGGAACTGAATTCCAAAACAGAACAGGGTCTCAAATTTAGAAAACCAACTTATGCTTGCTTAAGGGGAAAGGTGAGTTGGGGTGCTGCATAAAACCAGAGATTGAAATGAGCACAGATAAAGTTCCTTAAGCCAAATATGGAATAGACAAGAGCTACTCCTTGCTCAACGAAATGGACTCAACACCCCATATTAAACGCCTAAGAATGTACCTGACTAGCAATTATCTTAAAACCTATGGATTGCTATGTCTCCAAAAGAGAATCAAGCGTGTGTACAGGGGCATAAACGCAGCAGTGATAGGATTGGAGAGGTTCGGTGAGCAAATGAAGACCCTTTGAAGTCATATTGCATGGTACCCATTCCACGGGTTTCAACTACCCAGGTTTAAGGTATTCTTCCTTCAGCTAAAACATGCATGTGGAACCCAGAGTATGATCAACCGTGTGAATGGGAGACGTGTTCAAATATGTCTCAGTTTTCCTCCCCTGATACTCGGGTGCAACATTCCAGATGCTTTACTAACACTCTCCCCACTTGGACAGTCAGCGCCTTTAACCTCCTGTTTGGCCCAGTTTGCAATTTCTGCGGAAGATGAACAGGAATAGCGAGAACCAATGAGAGACTAGCTGGAGGTGTCTGGACGGGCAAATTTAACTCTCATTTCCCACCAGGAAGAGGAAATAACCAAAGGCTCAGCGTGCCGTGCCGGAACCAGATTAGGGCCTGAAGCCATCCTGCGGTGTTGCGACCAGGTCACAAGAAAGCGAGTTGAAGAAAGGAGCTCAGGGGCACTGTAATTCACAAACCTGCAGAGTTATAAATGACAGCTATCGTCCAAAAATATACTGAAGTAAGGCTGGCAAGAGGACTTGAAAACGGGGCAGAATTGCAGGAAACTGATTTCAGGAGGTAGACTGGAATTGTATTGAAAGCATAGGAAAAGAGGCAGAACGTCCACAATGATGCACTTGGCCAAAAAGGGCGTATGTGTTTTTTCCTGAATATATTCAGGAAAAAACGCATACGCCCTTTTCGGCCAACCAAGCAAGCTTGCAAAGGAAATCTGCACTACAATGAAGTCTCACTTCCCCCCGGTCAAAAGGGCCATCTGAAAAAAGTGTAAAATCCAGAAAGGCAGGACAGGCCATGGAGAACTGGGAGCCTTGTTATGCTGATGGGCGGGATGTAAATTGCCAACAGACACTCGGGAGAAGTGTATGGTGTTTCCTGAAACATCTAAAAAACAAAGAAACAGAGCCTAGGGCACTTCCACTTATGGTCCTATAGCTTAGGGAAATTAAAATCAAAAAGACACAGCCACCCCAAAGTTTGGGATGGCTCTGTTTACAAGAACATCGTTTACAGTACAAGTTCAACATCGCAGAAACTGAAAAATGGATAAAGAAGTTGTGGTATTTACTTACAAAGCAATATCACTCAGCAATGAAATCTATGTCATCAGGCCCTTAGTAACACAATGAGTGGATTCAGGTATGATGATTCTAACTGAAATAAGTCACACAGAAAAAGAAACATCATAAGATATCAGTAATACACGGAATGTAAACTTGGCTACACAGGAACTGAATTACAGAACAGAACAGGGTCTCAAATTTAGAAAACCAACTTATGCTTGCTTAAGGGGAAAGGTGAGTTGGTGTGCTGCATAAAACCAGAGATTGAAATGAGCACAGATAAAGTTCCTTAAGCCAAATATGGAATAGACAAGAGCTACTCCTTGCTCAACGAAATGGACTCAACACCGCATATTAAACGCCTAAGAATGTACCTGGCTAGTAAGTATCTTAAAACCTATGGATTGCTATGTCTCCAAAAGAGAATCAAGCGTGTGTACAGGGGCATAAACGCAGCAGTGATAGGATTGGAGAGGTTCAGTGAGCAAATGAAGACCCTTTGAAGTCATATTGCATGGTACCCATTCCACGGGTTTCAACTACCCAGGTTTAAGGTATTCTTCCTTCAGCTAAAACATGCCTGTGGAACCCAGAGTATGATCAACCATGTGAACGGGAGACGTGTTCAAATATGTCTCAGTTTTCCTCCCCTGGTACTCGGGTGCAACATTCCAGACGCTTTACTAACACTCTCCCCACTTGGAGAGTCAGCGCCTTTAACCTCCTGTTTGGCCCAGTTTGCAATTTCTGCGGAAGATGAACAGGAATAGGGAGAACCAATGAGAGACTAGCTGGAGGTGTCTGGACGGGCAAATTTAACTCTCATTTCCCACCAGGAAGAGGAATTAACCAAAGGCTCAGTGTGCCGTGCCGGAACCAGATTAGGGCCTGAAGCCATCATGCAGTGTTGCGGCCAGCTCAAAAGAAAGCGAGTTGAAGAAAGGAGCTCAGGGGCACTGTAATTCACAAACCTGCAGAGTTATAAATGACAGCTATCGTCCAAAAATATACTGAAGTAAGGCAGCCAAGAGGACTTGAAAGCGGGGCAGAATTGCAGGAAACCGATTTCAGGAGGTAGACTGGAATTGCATTGAAAGCATAGGAAAAGAGGCAGAACGTCCACAATGATGCACTTGGCCAAAAAGGGCGTATGCGTTTTTTCCTGAATATATTCAGGAAAAAACGCATACGCCCTTTTTGGCCAACAAAGCAAGCTTGCAAAGGAAATCTGCACTATAATGAAGTCTCACTTCCCCCCGGTCAAAAGGGCCATCTGAAAAAAGTGTAAAATCCAGAAAGGCAGGACAGGCCATGGAGAACTGGGAGCCTTGTTATGCTGATGGGCGGGATGTAAATTGCCAACAGACACTCGGGAGAAGTGTATGGTGTTTCCTGAAACATCTAAGAAACAAAGCAACAGAGCCTAGGGCACTTCCACTTATGGTCCTATAGATTAGGGAAATTAAAATCAAAAAGACACAGCCACCCCAAAGTTTGGGACGCCTCTGTTTACAAGAACCTCGTTTACCGTACAAGTTCAATATCACAGAAAGTGAAAAATGGATAAAGAACTTGTGGTACTTACGTACAATGCAGTATCACTCAGCAATGAAATCTATGTCATCAGGCCCGTAGCAGCACAATGAGTGGATTCAGGTACGATGATTCTAACTGAAATAAGTCACACAGAAAAAGAAACATCATAAGATATCACTAATACACGGAATGTAAACTTGGCTACACAGGAACTGAATTACAGAACAGAACAGTGTCTCAAATTTAGAAAACCAACTTATGCTTGCTTAAGGGGAAAGGTGAGTTGGGGTGCTGCATAAAACCAGAGATTGAAATGAGCACAGATAAAGTTCCTTAAGCCAAATATGGAATAGACAAGAGCTACTCCTTGCTCAACGAAATGGACTCAACACCGCATATTAAACGCCTAAGAATGTACCTGACTAGTATCTTAAAACCTATAGATTGCTATGTCTCCGAAAGAGAATCAAGCATGTGTACAGGGGCATAAACGCAGCAGTGATAGGATTGGAGAGGTTCGGTGAGCAAATGAAGACCCTTTGAAGTCATATTGCATGGTACCCATTCCATGGGTTTCAACTACCCAGGTTTAAGGTATTCTTCCTTCAGCTAAAACATGCATGTGGAACCTAGAGTATGATCAACCATGTGATCGGGAGACGTGTTCAAATATGTCTCAGTTTTCGTACCCTGGTACTCGGGTGCAACATTCCAGATGCTTTACTAACACTCTCCCCACTTGGAGAGTCAGTCCCTTTAACCTCCTGTTTGGCCCAGTTTGCAATTTCTGCGGAAGATGAACAGGAATAGCGAGAACCAATGAGAGACTAGCTGGAGGTGTCTGGACGGGCAAATTTAACTCTCATTTCCCACCAGGAAAAGGAATCAACCAAAGGCTCAGCATGCAGTGCCGGAACCAGATTAGGGACTGAAGCCATCCTGCGGTGTTGCGGCCAGGTCACAAGAAAGCGAGTTGAAGAAAGGAACTCAGGGGCACTGTAATTCACAAACTTGCAGAGTTATAAATGACAGCTATCGTCCAAAAATATACTGAAGTAAGGCTGCCAAGAGGACTTGAAAGTGGGGCAGAATTGCAGGAAACCGATTTCAGGAGGTAGACTGGAATTGCATTGAAAGCATAGGAAAAGAGGCAGAACGTCCACAATGATGCACTTGGCCAAAAAGGGCGTATGCGTTTTTTCCTGAATATATTCAGGAAAAAACGCATACGCACTTTTTGGCCAACCAAGCAAACTTGCAAAGGAAATCTGCACTACAATGAAGTCTCACTTCCCCCCGGTCAAAGGGCCATCTGAAAAAAGAATAAAATCCAGAAAGGCAGGACAGGCCATGGAGAACTGGGAGCATTGTTATGCTGATGGGCGGGATGTAAATTGCCAACAGACACTCGGGAGAAGTGTATGGTGTTTCCTGAAACATCTAAAAAACAAAGCAACAGAGCCTAGGGCACTTCCACTTATGGTCCTATAGCTTAGGGAAATTAAAATCAAAAAGACACAGCCACCCCAAAGTTTGGGATGGCTCTGTTTACAAGAACATCGTTTACAGTACAAGTTCAACATCGCAGAAAGTGAAAAATGGATAAAGAAGTTGTGGTATTTACTTATAAAGCAATATCACTCAGCAATGAAATCTATGTCATCAGGCCCTTAGTAGCACAATGATTGGATTCAGGTATGGTGATTCTAATTGAAATAAGTCACACAGAAAAAGAAACATCATAAGATATCACTAATACACGGAATGTAACCTTGGCTACACAGGAACTGAATTACAGAACAGAACAGGGTCTCAAATTTAGAAAACCAACTTATGCTTGCTTAAGGGGAAAGGTGAGTTGGGGTGCTGCATAAAACCAGAGATTGAAATGAGCACAGATAAAGTTCCTTAAGCCAAATATGGAATAGACAAGAGCTACTCCTTGCTCAACGAAATGGACTCAACACCGTATATTAAACGCCTAAGAATGTACCTGACTAGTAAGTATCTTAAAATCTATGGATTGCTATGTCTCCGAAAGAGAATCAAACATGTGTACAGGTGCATAAACGCAGCAGTGATAGGATTGGAGAGGTTCGGTGAGCAAATGAAGACCCTTTGAAGTCATATTGCATGGTATCCATTACACGGGTCTCAACTCTCCAGGTTTAAGCTATTCTTCCTTCAGCTAAAACAGGCATGTGGAACCCAGAGTATGATCAACCGTGTGAACGGGAGACGTGTTCAAATATGTCTCAGTTTTCCTCCCCTGGTACTCGGGTGCAACATTCCAGACGCTTTACTAACACTCTCCCCACTTGGAGAGTCAGTCCGTTTAACCTCCTGTTGGGCCCAGTTTGCAATTTCTGCGGAAGATGAACAGGAATAGGGAGAACCAATGAGAGACTAGCTGGAGGTGTCTGGACGGGCAAATTTAACTCTCATTTCCCACCAGGAAGAGGAAATAACCAAAGGCTCAGCGTGCCGTGCCGGAACCAGATAAGGGCCTGAAGCCATCCTGCGGTGTTGCGGCCAGTTCACAAGAAAGCGAGCTGAAGAAAGGAGCTCAGGGGCACTGTAATTCACAAACCTGCAGAGTTATAAATGACAGCTATCGTCCAAAAATATACTGAAGTAAGGCTGCCAAGAGGACTTGAAAGCGGGGCAGAATTGCAGGAAACCGATTTCAGGAGGTAGACTGGAATTGCATTTCAAGCATAGGAAAAGAGGCAGAACGTCCACAATGATGCACTTGGCTAAAAAGGGCGTATGCGTTTTTTCCTGAATATATTCAGGAAAAAACGCATACGCCCTTTTTGGCCAACCAAGCAAGCTTGCAAAGGAAATCTGCACTACAATGAAGTCTCACTTCCCCCCGGTCAAAAGGGCCATCTGAAAAAAGTGTAAAATCCAGAAAGGCAGGACAGGCCATGGAGAACTGGGAGCCTTGTTATGCTGATGGGCGGGATGTAAATTGCCAACAGACATTCGGGAGAAGTGTATGGTGTTTCCTGAAACATGTAAAAAACAAAGCAACAGAGCCTAGGGAACTTCCACTTATGGTCCTATAGCTTAGGGAAATTAAAATCAAAAAGACACAGCCACCCCAAAGTATGGAACGGCTCTGTTTACAAGAACCTCGTTTACAGTACAAGTTCAACATCGCAGAAAGTGAAAAATGGATAAAGAAGTTGTGGTATTTACTTACAAAGCAATATCACTCAGCAATGAAATCTATGTCATCATGCCCTTAGCAGCACAATGAGTGGATTCAGGTATGATGATTCTAACTGAAATAAGTCACACAGAAAAAGAAACATCATAAGATGTCAGTAATACACGGAATGTAAACTTGGCTAAAAAGGAACTGAATTCCAAAACAGAACAGGGTCTCAAATTTAGAAAACCAACTTATGCTTGCTTAAGGGGAAAGGTGAGTTGGGGTGCTGCATAAAACCAGAGATTGAAATGAGCACACATAAAGTTCCTTAAGCCAAATATGGAATAGACAAGAGCTACTCCTTGCTCAACGAAATGGACTCAACACCGCATATTAAACGCCTAAGAATGTACCTGACTAGTAAGTATCTTAAAACCTATGGATTGCTATGTCTCCAAAAGAGAATCAAGCGTGTGTACAGGGGCATAAACGCAGCAGTGATAGGATTGGAGAGGTTCGGTGAGCAAATGAAGACCCTTTGAAGTCATATTGCATGGTACCCATTCCACGGGTTTCAACAACCCTGGTTTAAGGTATTCTTCCTTCAGCTAAAACATGCATGTGGAACCCAGAGTATGATCAACCGTGTGAACGGGAGACGTGATCAAATATGTCTCAGTTTACCTCCCCTGGTACTCGGGTGCAACATTCCAGATGCTTTACTAACACTCTCCCCACTTGGACAGTCAGCGCCTTTAACCTCCTGTTTGGCCCAGTTTGCAATTTCTGCGGAAGATGAACAGGAATAGCGAGAACCAATGAGAGACTAGCTGGAGGTGTCTGGACGGGCAAATTTAACTCTCATTTCCCACCAGAGAGAGGAATTAACCAAAGGCTCAGCGTGCCGTGCCGGTACCAGATTAGGGCCTAAAGCCATCCTGCGGTGTTGCGGCCAGCTCACAAGAAAGCGAGTTGAAGAAAGGAGCTCAGGGGCACTGTAATTCACAAACCTGCAGAGTTATAAATGACAGCTATCGTCCAAAAATATACTGAAGTAAGGCTGCCAAGAGGACTTGAAAGCGGGGCAGAATTGCAGGAAACCGATTTCAGGAGGTAGACTGGAATTGCATTGAAAGCATAGGAAAAGAGGCAGAACGTCCACAATGATGCACTTGGTCAAAAAGGGCGTATGCGTTTTTTCCTGAATATATTCAGGAAAAAACGCATACGCCCTTTTTGGCCAACCAAGCAAGCTTGCAAAGGAAATCTGCACTACAATGAAGTCTCACTTCCCCCCGGTCAAAAGGGCCATCTGAAAAAAGTGTAAAATCCAGAAAGGCAGGACAGGCCATGGAGAACTGGGAGCCTTGTTATGCTGATGGGCGGGATGTAAATTGCCAACAGACACTCGGGAGAAGTGTATGGTGTTTCCTGAAACATCTAAAAAACAAAGCAACAGAGCCTAGGGCACTTCCACTTATGGTCCTATAGCTTAGGGAAATTAAAATCAAAAAGACACAGCCACCCCAAAGTTTGGGACGCCTCTGTTTACAAGAACCTCGTTTACCGTACAAGTTCAGTATCACAGAAAGTGAAAAAGGGATAAAGAACTTGTGGTACTTACGTACAATGCAGTACCACTCAGCAATGAAATCTATGTCATTAGGCCCGTAGCAGCATAATGAGTGGATTCAGGTACGATGATTCTAACTGAAATAAGTCACACAGAAAAAGAAACATCATAAGATATCACTAATACACGGAATGTAAACTTGGCTACACAGGAACTGAATTCCAAAACAGAACAGGGTCTCAAATTTAGAAAACCAACTTATGCTTGCTTAAGGGGAAAGGTGAGTTGGGGTGCTGCATAAAACCAGAGATTGAAATGAGCACAGATAAAGTTCCTTAAGCCAAATATGGAATAGACAAGAGCTACTCCTTGCTCAACGAAATGGACTCAACACCCCATATTAAACGCCTAAGAATGTACCTGACTAGCAATTATCTTAAAACCTATGGATTGCTATGTCTCCAAAAGAGAATCAAGCGTGTGTACAGGGGCATAAACGCAGCAGTGATAGGATTGGAGAGGTTCGGTGAGCAAATGAAGACCCTTTGAAGTCATATTGCATGGTACCCATTCCACGGGTTTCAACTACCCAGGTTTAAGGTATTCTTCCTTCAGCTAAAACATGCATGTGGAACCCAGAGTATGATCAACCGTGTGAATGGGAGACGTGTTCAAATATGTCTCAGTTTTCCTCCCCTGATACTCGGGTGCAACATTCCAGATGCTTTACTAACACTCTCCCCACTTGGACAGTCAGCGCCTTTAACCTCCTGTTTGGCCCAGTTTGCAATTTCTGCGGAAGATGAACAGGAATAGCGAGAACCAATGAGAGACTAGCTGGAGGTGTCTGGACGGGCAAATTTAACTCTCATTTCCCACCAGGAAGAGGAAATAACCAAAGGCTCAGCGTGCCGTGCCGGAACCAGATTAGGGCCTGAAGCCATCCTGCGGTGTTGCGACCAGGTCACAAGAAAGCGAGTTGAAGAAAGGAGCTCAGGGGCACTGTAATTCACAAACCTGCAGAGTTATAAATGACAGCTATCGTCCAAAAATATACTGAAGTAAGGCTGGCAAGAGGACTTGAAAACGGGGCAGAATTGCAGGAAACTGATTTCAGGAGGTAGACTGGAATTGTATTGAAAGCATAGGAAAAGAGGCAGAACGTCCACAATGATGCACTTGGCCAAAAAGGGCGTATGTGTTTTTTCCTGAATATATTCAGGAAAAAACGCATACGCCCTTTTCGGCCAACCAAGCAAGCTTGCAAAGGAAATCTGCACTACAATGAAGTCTCACTTCCCCCCGGTCAAAAGGGCCATCTGAAAAAAGTGTAAAATCCAGAAAGGCAGGACAGGCCATGGAGAACTGGGAGCCTTGTTATGCTGATGGGCGGGATGTAAATTGCCAACAGACACTCGGGAGAAGTGTATGGTGTTTCCTGAAACATCTAAAAAACAAAGAAACAGAGCCTAGGGCACTTCCACTTATGGTCCTATAGCTTAGGGAAATTAAAATCAAAAAGACACAGCCACCCCAAAGTTTGGGATGGCTCTGTTTACAAGAACATCGTTTACAGTACAAGTTCAACATCGCAGAAACTGAAAAATGGATAAAGAAGTTGTGGTATTTACTTACAAAGCAATATCACTCAGCAATGAAATCTATGTCATCAGGCCCTTAGTAACACAATGAGTGGATTCAGGTATGATGATTCTAACTGAAATAAGTCACACAGAAAAAGAAACATCATAAGATATCAGTAATACACGGAATGTAAACTTGGCTACACAGGAACTGAATTACAGAACAGAACAGGGTCTCAAATTTAGAAAACCAACTTATGCTTGCTTAAGGGGAAAGGTGAGTTGGTGTGCTGCATAAAACCAGAGATTGAAATGAGCACAGATAAAGTTCCTTAAGCCAAATATGGAATAGACAAGAGCTACTCCTTGCTCAACGAAATGGACTCAACACCGCATATTAAACGCCTAAGAATGTACCTGGCTAGTAAGTATCTTAAAACCTATGGATTGCTATGTCTCCAAAAGAGAATCAAGCGTGTGTACAGGGGCATAAACGCAGCAGTGATAGGATTGGAGAGGTTCAGTGAGCAAATGAAGACCCTTTGAAGTCATATTGCATGGTACCCATTCCACGGGTTTCAACTACCCAGGTTTAAGGTATTCTTCCTTCAGCTAAAACATGCCTGTGGAACCCAGAGTATGATCAACCATGTGAACGGGAGACGTGTTCAAATATGTCTCAGTTTTCCTCCCCTGGTACTCGGGTGCAACATTCCAGACGCTTTACTAACACTCTCCCCACTTGGAGAGTCAGCGCCTTTAACCTCCTGTTTGGCCCAGTTTGCAATTTCTGCGGAAGATGAACAGGAATAGGGAGAACCAATGAGAGACTAGCTGGAGGTGTCTGGACGGGCAAATTTAACTCTCATTTCCCACCAGGAAGAGGAATTAACCAAAGGCTCAGTGTGCCGTGCCGGAACCAGATTAGGGCCTGAAGCCATCATGCAGTGTTGCGGCCAGCTCAAAAGAAAGCGAGTTGAAGAAAGGAGCTCAGGGGCACTGTAATTCACAAACCTGCAGAGTTATAAATGACAGCTATCGTCCAAAAATATACTGAAGTAAGGCAGCCAAGAGGACTTGAAAGCGGGGCAGAATTGCAGGAAACCGATTTCAGGAGGTAGACTGGAATTGCATTGAAAGCATAGGAAAAGAGGCAGAACGTCCACAATGATGCACTTGGCCAAAAAGGGCGTATGCGTTTTTTCCTGAATATATTCAGGAAAAAACGCATACGCCCTTTTTGGCCAACAAAGCAAGCTTGCAAAGGAAATCTGCACTATAATGAAGTCTCACTTCCCCCCGGTCAAAAGGGCCATCTGAAAAAAGTGTAAAATCCAGAAAGGCAGGACAGGCCATGGAGAACTGGGAGCCTTGTTATGCTGATGGGCGGGATGTAAATTGCCAACAGACACTCGGGAGAAGTGTATGGTGTTTCCTGAAACATCTAAGAAACAAAGCAACAGAGCCTAGGGCACTTCCACTTATGGTCCTATAGATTAGGGAAATTAAAATCAAAAAGACACAGCCACCCCAAAGTTTGGGACGCCTCTGTTTACAAGAACCTCGTTTACCGTACAAGTTCAATATCACAGAAAGTGAAAAATGGATAAAGAACTTGTGGTACTTACGTACAATGCAGTATCACTCAGCAATGAAATCTATGTCATCAGGCCCGTAGCAGCACAATGAGTGGATTCAGGTACGATGATTCTAACTGAAATAAGTCACACAGAAAAAGAAACATCATAAGATATCACTAATACACGGAATGTAAACTTGGCTACACAGGAACTGAATTACAGAACAGAACAGTGTCTCAAATTTAGAAAACCAACTTATGCTTGCTTAAGGGGAAAGGTGAGTTGGGGTGCTGCATAAAACCAGAGATTGAAATGAGCACAGATAAAGTTCCTTAAGCCAAATATGGAATAGACAAGAGCTACTCCTTGCTCAACGAAATGGACTCAACACCCCATATTAAACGCCTAAGAATGTACCTGACTAGTATCTTAAAACCTATAGATTGCTATGTCTCCGAAAGAGAATCAAGCATGTGTACAGGGGCATAAACGCAGCAGTGATAGGATTGGAGAGGTTCGGTGAGCAAATGAAGACCCTTTGAAGTCATATTGCATGGTACCCATTCCATGGGTTTCAACTACCCAGGTTTAAGGTATTCTTCCTTCAGCTAAAACATGCATGTGGAACCTAGAGTATGATCAACCATGTGATCGGGAGACGTGTTCAAATATGTCTCAGTTTTCGTACCCTGGTACTCGGGTGCAACATTCCAGATGCTTTACTAACACTCTCCCCACTTGGAGAGTCAGTCCCTTTAACCTCCTGTTTGGCCCAGTTTGCAATTTCTGCGGAAGATGAACAGGAATAGCGAGAACCAATGAGAGACTAGCTGGAGGTGTCTGGACGGGCAAATTTAACTCTCATTTCCCACCAGGAAAAGGAATCAACCAAAGGCTCAGCATGCAGTGCCGGAACCAGATTAGGGACTGAAGCCATCCTGCGGTGTTGCGGCCAGGTCACAAGAAAGCGAGTTGAAGAAAGGAACTCAGGGGCACTGTAATTCACAAACTTGCAGAGTTATAAATGACAGCTATCGTCCAAAAATATACTGAAGTAAGGCTGCCAAGAGGACTTGAAAGTGGGGCAGAATTGCAGGAAACCGATTTCAGGAGGTAGACTGGAATTGCATTGAAAGCATAGGAAAAGAGGCAGAGCGTCCACAATGATGCACCTGGCCAAAAAGGGCGTATGCGTTTTTTCCTGAATATATTCAGGAAAAAACGCATACGCCCTTTTTGGCCAACCAAGCAAGCTTGCAAAGGAAATCTGCACTACAATGAAGTCTCACTTCCCCCCGGTCAAAAGGGCCATCTGAAAAAAGTGTAAAGTCCAGAAAGGCAGGACAGGCCATGGAGAACTGGGAGCCTTGTTATGCTGATGGGCGGGATGTAAATTGCCAACAGACACTCGGGAGAAGTGTATGGTGTTTCCTGAAACATCTAAAAAACAAAGCAACAGAGCCTAGGGCACTTCCACTTATGGTCCTATAGCTTAGGGAAATTAAAATCAAAAAGGCACAGCCACCCCAAAGTTTGGGACGGCTCTGTTTACAAGAACCTCGTTTACCGTACAAGTTCAATATCACAGAAAGTGAAAAATGGATAAAGAACTTGTGGTACTTACGTACAATGCAGTATCACTCAGCAATAAAATCTATGTCATCAGGCCCGTAGCAGCATAATGAGTGGATTCAGGTACGATGATTCTAACTGAAATAAGTCACACAGAAAAACAAACATCATAAGATATCACTAATACACGGAATGTAAACTTGGCTACACAGGAACTGAATTACAGAACAGAACAGGGTCTCAAATTTAGAAAACCAACTTATGCTTGCTTAAGGGGAAAGGTGAGCTGGGGTGCTGCATAAAACCAGAGATTGAAATGAGCACAGATAAAGTTCCTTAAGCTAAGTATGGAATAGACAAGAGCTACTCCTTACTCAACGAAATGGACTCAACACCCCATATTAAACGCCTAAGAATGTACCTGACTAGTAAGTATCTTAAAACCTATGGATTGCTATGTCTCCGAAAGAGAATCAAGCATGTGTACAGGGGCATAAACGCAGCAGTGATAGGATTGGAGAGGTTCGGTGAGCAAATGAAGACCCTTTGAAGTCATATTGCATGGTACCCATTCCAAGGGTTTCAACTACCCAGGTTTAAGGTATTCTTCCTTCAGCTAAAACATGCATGTGGAACCTAGAGTATGATCAACCATGTGATCGTGAGACGTTTTCAAATATGTCTCAGTTTTCGTACCCTGGTACTCGGGTGCAACATTCCAGACGCTTTACTAACACTCTCCCGACTTGGAGAGTCAGTCCCTTTAACCTCCTGTTTGGCCCAGTTTGCAATTTCTGCGGAAGATGAACAGGAATAAGGAGAACCAATGAGAGACTAGTTGGAGGTGTCTGGACGGGCAAATTTAACTCTCATTTCCCACCAGGAAGAGGAAATAACCAAAGGTTCAGCGTGCCGTGCCGGAACCAGATTAGGGCCTGAAGCCATCCTGCGGTGTTGCGGCCAGCTCACAAGAAAGCGAGTTGAAGAAAGGAGCTCAGGGGCACTGTAATTCACAAACCTGCAGAGTTATAAATGACAGCTATCGTCCAAAAATATACTGAAGTAAGGCTGCCAAGAGGACTTGAAAGCGGGGCAGAATTGCAGGAAACCGATTTCAGGAGGTAGACTGGAATTGAATTGAAAGCATAGGAAAAGAGGCAGAACGTCCACAATGATGCACTTGGCCAAAAAGGGCGTATGCGTTTTTTCCTGAATATATTCAGGAAAAAACGCATACGCCCTTTTTGGCCAACCAAGCAAGCTTGCAAAGGAAATCTGCACTACAATGAAGTCTCACTTCCCCCCGGTCAAAAGGGCCATCTGAAAAAAGTGTAAAATCCAGAAAGGCAGGACAGGCCATGGAGAACTGGGAGCCTTTTTATGCTGATGGGCGGGATGTAAATTGCCAACAGACACTCGGGAGAAGTGTATGGTGTTTCCTGAAACATCTAAAAAACAAAGAAACAGAGCCTAGGGCACTTCCACTTATGGTCCTATAGCTTAGGGAAATTAAAATCAAAAAGACACAGCCACCCCAAAGTTTGGGATGGCTCTGTTTACAAGAACATCGTTTACAGTACAAGTTCAACATCGCAGAAACTGAAAAATGGATAAAGAAGTTGTGGTATTTACTTACAAAGCAATATCACTCAGCAATGAAATCTATGTCATCAGGCCCTTAGTAGCACAATGAGTGGATTCAGGTATGATGATTCTAACTGAAATAAGTCTCACAGAAAAAGAAACATCATAAGATATCAGTAATACACGGAATGTAAACTTGGCTACACAGGAACTGAATTACAGAACAGAACAGGGTCTCAAATTTAGAAAACCAACTTATGCTTGCTTAAGGGGAAAGGTGAGTTGGTGTGCTGCATAAAACCAGAGATTGAAATGAGCACAGATAAAGTTCCTTAAGCCAAATATGGAATAGACAAGAGCTACTCCTTGCTCAACGAAATGGACTCAACACCGCATATTAAACGCCTAAGAATGTACCTGGCTAGTAAGTATCTTAAAACCTATGGATTGCTATGTCTCCAAAAGAGAATCAAGCGTGTGTACAGGGGCATAAACGCAGCAGTGATAGGATTGGAGAGGTTCAGTGAGCAAATGAAGACCCTTTGAAGTCATATTGCATGGTACCCATTCCACGGGTTTCAACTACCCAGGTTTAAGGTATTCTTCCTTCAGCTAAAACATGCATGTGGAACCCAGAGTATGATCAACCATGTGAACGGGAGACGTGTTCAACTATGTCTCAGTTTTCCTCCCCTGGTACTCGGGTGCAACATTCCAGACGCTTTACTAACACTCTCCCCACTTGGAGAGTCAGCGCCTTTAACCTCCTGTTTGGCCCAGTTTGTAATTTCTGCGGAAGATGAACAGGAATAGGGAGAACCAATGAGAGACTAGCTGGAGGTGTCTGGACGGGCAAATTTAACTCTCATTTCCCACCAGGAAGAGGAAATAACCAAAAGCTCAGTGTGCCGTGCCGGAACCAGATTAGGGCCTGAAGCCATCCTGCAGTGTTGCGGCCAGCTCAAAAGAAAGCGAGTTGAAGAAAGGAGCTCAGGGGCACTGTAATTCACAAACCTGCAGAGTTATAAATGACAGCTATCGTCCAAAAATATACTGAAGTAAGGCAGCCAAGAGGACTTGAAAGCGGGGCAGAATTGCAGGAAACCGATTTCAGGAGGTAGACTGGAATTGCATTGAAAGCATAGGAAAAGAGGCAGAACGTCCACAATGATGCACTTGGCCAAAAAGGGCGTATGCCTTTTTTCCTGAATATATTCAGGAAAAAACGCATACGCTCTTTTTGGCCAACCAAGCAAGCTTGCAAAGGAAATCTGCACTATAATGAAGTCTCACTTCCCCCCGGTCAAAAGGGCCATCTGAAAAAAGTGTAAAATCCAGAAAGGCAGGACAGGCCATGGAGAACTGGGAGCCTTGTTATGCTGATGGGCGGGATGTAAATTGCCAACAGACACTCAGGAGAAGTGTATGGTGTTTCCTGAAACATCTAAGAAACAAAGCAACAGAGCCTAGGGCACTTTCACTTATGGTCCTATAGATTAGGGAAATTAAAATCAAAAAGACACAGCCACCCCAAAGTTTGGGACGCCTCTGTTTACAAGAACCTCGTTTACCGTACAAGTTCAATATCACAGAAAGGGAAAAATGGATAAAGAACTTGTGGTACTTACGTACAATGCAGTATCACTCAGCAATGAAATCTATGTCATCAGGCCCGTAGCAGCACAATGAGTGGATTCAGGTACGATGATTCTAACTGAAATAAGTCACACAGAAAAAGAAACATCATAAGATATCACTAATACACGGAATGTAAACTTGGCTACACAGGAACTGAATTACAGAACAGAACAGGGTCTCAAATTTAGAAAACCAACTTATGCTTGCTTAAGGGGAAAGGTGAGTTGGGGTGCTGCATAAAACCAGAGACTGAAATGAGCACAGATAAAGTTCCTTAAGCCAAATATGGAATAGACAAGAGCTACTCCTAGCTCAACGAAATGGACTCAACACCCCATATTAAACGCCTAAGAATGTACCTGACTAGTAAGTATCTTAAAACCTATGGATTGCTATGTCTCCAAAAGAGAATCAAGCGTGTGTACAGGGCCATAAACGTAGCAGTGATAGGATTGGAGAGGTTCAGTGAGCAAATGAAGACCCTTTGCAGTCATACTGCATGGTACCCATTACACGGGTCTCAACTCTCCAGGTTTAAGGTATTCTTCCTTCAGCTAAAACATGCATGTGGAACCCAGAGTATGATCAACCGTGTGAACGGGAGACGTGTTCAAATATGTCTCAGTTTTCCTCCCCTGGTACTCGGGTGCAACATTCCAGACGCTTTACTCACACTCTCCCCACTTGGAGAGTCAGCGCCTTTAACCTCCTGTTTGGCCCAGTTTGCAATTTCTGCGGAAGATGAACAGGAATAGGGAGAACCAATGAGAGACTAGCTGGAGGTGTCTGGACGCGCAAATTTAACTCTGATTTCCCACCAGGAAGAGGAAATAACCAAAGGCTCAGCGTGCCGTGCCGGAACCAGATTAGGGCCTGAAGCCATCCTGCGGTGTTGCGGCCAGGTCACAAGAAAGCGAGTTGAAGAAAGGAGCTCGGGAGCACTGTAATTCACAAACCTGCAGAGTTATAAATGACAGCTATCGTCCAAAAATATACTGAAGTAAGGCAGCCAAGAAGACTTGAATGCGGGGCAGAATTGCAGGAAACCGATTTCAGGAGGTAGACTGGAATTGCATTGAAAGCATAGGAAAAGAGGCAGAACGTCCACAATGACGCACTTGGCCAAAAAGTGCGTATGCGTTTTTTCCTGAATATATTCAGGAAAAAACGCATACGCCCTTTTTGGCTAACCAAGCAAGCTTGCAAAGGAAATCTGCACTACAATGAAGTCTCACTTCCCCCCGGTCAAAAGGGCCATCTGAAAAAAGTGTAAAATCCAGAAAGGCAGGACAGGCCATGGAGAACTGGGAGCCTTGTTATGCTGATGGGCAGGATGTAAATTGCCAACAGACACTCGGGAAAAGTGTATGGTGTTTCCTGAAACATCTAAGAAACAAAGCAACAGAGCCTAGGGCACTTCCACTTATGGTCCTATAGCTTAGGGAAATTAAAATCTAAAAGACACAGCCACCCCAAAGTTTGGGACGCCTCTGTTTACAAGAACCTCGTTTACCGTACAAGTTCAATATCACAGAAAGTGAAAAATGGATAAAGAACTTGTGGTACTCATGTACAATGCAGTATCACTCAGCAATGAAATCTATGTCATCAGGCCCGTAGCAGCATAATGAGTGGATTCAGGTACGATGATTCTAACTGAAATAAGTCACACAGAAAAAGAAACATCATAAGATATCACTAATACACGGAATTTAAACTTGGCTACACAGGAACTGAATTACAGAATAGAACAGGGTCTCAAATTTAGAAAACCAACTTATGCTTGCTTAAGGGTAAAGGTGAGTTGGGGTGCTGCATAAAACCAGAGATTGAAATGAGCACAGATAAAGTTCCTTAAGCCAAATATGGAATAGACAAGAGCTACTCCTTGCTCAACGAAATGGACTCAACACCCCATATTAAACGCCTACGAATGTACCTGACTAGTAAGTATCTTAAAACCTATGGATTGCTATGTCTCCAAAAGAGAATCAAGCGTGTGTACAGGGGCATAAACGCAGCAGTGATAGGATTGGAGAGGTTCGGTGAGCAAATGAAGACCCTTTGAAGTCATATTGCATGGTACCCATTCCACGGGTTTCAACTACCCAGGTTTAAGGTATTCTTCCTTCAGCTAAAACATGCATGTGGAACCCAGAGTATGATCAACCGTGTGAATGGGAGACGTGTTCAAGTATGTCTCAGTTTTCCTCCCCTGATACTCGGGTGCAACATTCCAGATGCTTTACTAACACTCTCCCCACTTGGACAGTCAGCGCCTTTAACCTCCTGTTTGGCCCAGTTTGCAATTTCTGCGGAAGATGAACAGGAATAGCGAGAACCAATGAGAGACTAGCTGGAGGTGTCTGGACGGGCATATTTAACTCTCATTTCCCACCAGGAAGAGGAAATAACCAAAGGCTCAGCGTGCCGTGCCGGAACCAGATTAGGGCCTGAAGCCATCCTGCGGTGTTGCGGCCAGGTCAAAATAAAGCGAGTTGAAGAAAGGAGCTCAGGGGCACTGTAATTCACAAACCTGCAGAGTTATAAATGACAGCTATCGTCCAAAAATATACTGAAGTAAGGCTGCCAAGAGGACTTGAAAACGGGGCAGAATTGCAGGAAACCGATTTCAGGAGGTAGACTGGAATTGTATTGAAAGCATAGGAAAAGAGGCAGAACGTCCACAATGATGCACTTGGCCAAAAAGGGCATATGCGTTTTTTCCTGAATATATTCAGGAAAAAACGCATACGCCCTTTTTGGCCAACAAAGCAAGCTTGCAAAGGAAATCTGCACTACAATGAAGTCTCACTTCCCCCCTGTCAAAAGGGCCATCTGAAAAAAGTGTAAAATCCAGAAAGGCAGGACAGGCCATGGAGAACTGGGAGCCTTGTTATGCTGATGGGCGGGATGTAAATTGCCAACAGACACTCGGGAGAAGTGTATGGTGTTTCCTGAAACATCTAAAAAACAAAGCAACAGAGCCTAGGGCACTTCCACTTATGGTCCTATAGCTTAGGGAAATTAAAATCAAAAAGACACAGCCACCCCAAAGTTTGGGACGCCTCTGTTTACAAGAACCTCGTTTACCGTACAAGTTCAGTATCACAGAAAGTGAAAAATGGATAAAGAACTTGTGGTACTTACGTACAATGCAGTACCACTCAGCAATGAAATCTATGTCATCAGGCCCGTAGCAGCATAATGAGTGGATTCAGGTACGATGATTCTAACTGAAATAAGTCACACAGAAAAAGAAACATCATAAGATATCACTAATACACGGAATGTAAACTTGGCTACACAGGAACTGAATTCCAAAACAGAACAGGGTCTCAAATTTAGAAAACCAACTTATGCTTGCTTAAGGGGAAAGGTGAGTTGGGGTGCTGCATAAAACCAGAGATTGAAATGAGCACAGATAAAGTTCCTTAAGCCAAATATGGAATAGACAAGAGCTACTCCTTGCTCAACGAAATGGACTCAACACCCCATATTAAACGCCTAAGAATGTACCTGACTAGTAATTATCTTAAAACCTATGGATTGCTATGTCTCCAAAAGAGAATCAAGCGTGTGTACAGGGGCATAAACGCAGCAGTGATAGGATTGGAGAGGTTCGGTGAGCAAATGAAGACCCTTTGAAGTCATATTGCATGGTACCCATTCCACGGGTTTCAACTACCCAGGTTTAAGGTATTCTTCCTTCAGCTAAAACATGCATGTGGAACCCAGAGTATGATCAACCGTGTGAATGGGAGACGTGTTCAAATATGTCTCAGTTTTCCTCCCCTGATACTCGGGTGCAACATTCCAGATGCTTTACTAACACTCTCCCCACTTCGACAGTCAGCGCCTTTAACCTCCTGTTTGGCCCAGTTTGCAATTTCTGCGGAAGATGAACAGGAATAGCGAGAACCAATGAGAGACTAGCTGGAGGTGTCTGGACGGGCAAATTTAACTCTCATTTCCCACCAGGAAGAGGAAATAACCAAAGGCTCAGCGTGCCGTGCCGGAACCAGATTAGGGCCTGAAGCCATCCTGCGGTGTTGCGACCAGGTCACAAGAAAGCGAGTTGAAGAAAGGAGCTCAGGGGCACTGTAATTCACAAACCTGCAGAGTTATAAATGACAGCTATCGTCCGAAAATATACTGAAGTAAGGCTGGCAAGAGGACTTGAAAACGGGGCAGAATTGCAGGAAACCGATTTCAGGAGGTAGACTGGAATTGTATTGAAAGCATAGGAAAAGAGGCAGAACGTCCACAATGATGCACTTGGCCAAAAAGGGCGTATGCGTTTTTTCCTGAATATATTCAGGAAAAAACACATACGCCCTTTTTGGCCAACGAAGCAAGCTTGCAAAGGAAATCTGCACTACAATGAAGTCTCACTTCCCCCCGGTCAAAAGGGCCATCTGAAAAAAGTGTAAAATCCAGAAAGGCAGGACAGGCCATGGAGAACTGGGAGCCTTGTTATGCTGATGGGCGGGATGTAAATTGCCAACAGACACTCGGGAGAAGTGTATGGTGTTTCCTGAAACATCTAAAAAACAAAGCAACAGAGCCTAGGGCACTTCCACTTATGGTCGTATAACATAGGGAAATTAAAATCAAAAAGACACAGCCACCCCAAAGTTTGGGACGCCTCTGTTTACAAGAACCTCGTTTACCGTACAAGTTCAGTATCACAGAAAGTGAAAAATGGATAAAGAACTTGTGGTACTTATGTACAATGCAGTATCACTCAGCAATGAAATCTATGTCATCAGGCCCGTAGCAGCATAATGAGTGGATTCAGGTACGATGATTCTAACTGAAATAAGTCACACAGAAAAAGAAACATCATAAGATATCACTAATACACGGAATGTAAACTTGGCTACACAGGAACTGAATTCCAAAACAGAACAGGGTCTCAAATTTAGAAAACCAACTTATGCTTGCTTAAGGGGAAAGGTGAGTTGGGGTGCTGCATAAAACCAGAGATTGAAATGAGCACAGATAAAGTTCCTTAAGCCAAATATGGAATAGACAAGAGCTACTCCTTGCTCAACGAAATGGACTCAACACCCCATATTAAACGCCTACGAATGTACCTGACTAGTAAGTATCTTAAAACCTATGGATTGCTATGTCTCCAAAAGAGAATCAAGCGTGTGTACAGGGGCATAAACGCAGCAGTGATAGGATTGGAGAGGTTCGGTGAGCAAATGAAGACCCTTTGAAGTCATATTGCATGGTACCCATTCCACGGGTTTCAACTACCCAGGTTTAAGGTATTCTTCCTTCAGCTAAAACATGCATGTGGAACCCAGAGTATGATCAACCGTGTGAATGGGAGACGTGTTCAAGTATGTCTCAGTTTTCCTCCCCTGATACTCGGGTGCAACATTCCAGATGCTTTACTAACACTCTCCCCACTTGGACAGTCAGCGCCTTTAACCTCCTGTTTGGCCCAGTTTGCAATTTCTGCGGAAGATGAACAGGAATAGCGAGAACCAATGAGAGACTAGCTGGAGGTGTCTGGACGGGCATATTTAACTCTCATTTCCCACCAGGAAGAGGAAATAACCAAAGGCTCAGCGTGCCGTGCCGGAACCAGATTAGGGCCTGAAGCCATCCTGCGGTGTTGCGGCCAGGTCAAAATAAAGCGAGTTGAAGAAAGGAGCTCAGGGGCACTGTAATTCACAAACCTGCAGAGTTATAAATGACAGCTATCGTCCAAAAATATACTGAAGTAAGGCTGCCAAGAGGACTTGAAAACGGGGCAGAATTGCAGGAAACCGATTTCAGGAGGTAGACTGGAATTGTATTGAAAGCATAGGAAAAGAGGCAGAACGTCCACAATGATGCACTTGGCCAAAAAGGGCATATGCGTTTTTTCCTGAATATATTCAGGAAAAAACGCATACGCCCTTTTTGGCCAACAAAGCAAGCTTGCAAAGGAAATCTGCACTACAATGAAGTCTCACTTCCCCCCTGTCAAAAGGGCCATCTGAAAAAAGTGTAAAATCCAGAAAGGCAGGACAGGCCATGGAGAACTGGGAGCCTTGTTATGCTGATGGGCGGGATGTAAATTGCCAACAGACACTCGGGAGAAGTGTATGGTGTTTCCTGAAACATCTAAAAAACAAAGCAACAGAGCCTAGGGCACTTCCACTTATGGTCCTATAGCTTAGGGAAATTAAAATCAAAAAGACACAGCCACCCCAAAGTTTGGGACGCCTCTGTTTACAAGAACCTCGTTTACCGTACAAGTTCAGTATCACAGAAAGTGAAAAATGGATAAAGAACTTGTGGTACTTACGTACAATGCAGTACCACTCAGCAATGAAATCTATGTCATCAGGCCCGTAGCAGCATAATGAGTGGATTCAGGTACGATGATTCTAACTGAAATAAGTCACACAGAAAAAGAAACATCATAAGATATCACTAATACACGGAATGTAAACTTGGCTACACAGGAACTGAATTCCAAAACAGAACAGGGTCTCAAATTTAGAAAACCAACTTATGCTTGCTTAAGGGGAAAGGTGAGTTGGGGTGCTGCATAAAACCAGAGATTGAAATGAGCACAGATAAAGTTCCTTAAGCCAAATATGGAATAGACAAGAGCTACTCCTTGCTCAACGAAATGGACTCAACACCCCATATTAAACGCCTAAGAATGTACCTGACTAGTAATTATCTTAAAACCTATGGATTGCTATGTCTCCAAAAGAGAATCAAGCGTGTGTACAGGGGCATAAACGCAGCAGTGATAGGATTGGAGAGGTTCGGTGAGCAAATGAAGACCCTTTGAAGTCATATTGCATGGTACCCATTCCACGGGTTTCAACTACCCAGGTTTAAGGTATTCTTCCTTCAGCTAAAACATGCATGTGGAACCCAGAGTATGATCAACCGTGTGAATGGGAGACGTGTTCAAATATGTCTCAGTTTTCCTCCCCTGATACTCGGGTGCAACATTCCAGATGCTTTACTAACACTCTCCCCACTTGGACAGTCAGCGCCTTTAACCTCCTGTTTGGCCCAGTTTGCAATTTCTGCGGAAGATGAACAGGAATAGCGAGAACCAATGAGAGACTAGCTGGAGGTGTCTGGACGGGCAAATTTAACTCTCATTTCCCACCAGGAAGAGGAAATAACCAAAGGCTCAGCGTGCCGTGCCGGAACCAGATTAGGGCCTGAAGCCATCCTGCGGTGTTGCGACCAGGTCACAAGAAAGCGAGTTGAAGAAAGGAGCTCAGGGGCACTGTAATTCACAAACCTGCAGAGTTATAAATGACAGCTATCGTCCGAAAATATACTGAAGTAAGGCTGGCAAGAGGACTTGAAAACGGGGCAGAATTGCAGGAAACCGATTTCAGGAGGTAGACTGGAATTGTATTGAAAGCATAGGAAAAGAGGCAGAACGTCCACAATGATGCACTTGGCCAAAAAGGGCGTATGCGTTTTTTCCTGAATATATTCAGGAAAAAACACATACGCCCTTTTTGGCCAACGAAGCAAGCTTGCAAAGGAAATCTGCACTACAATGAAGTCTCACTTCCCCCCGGTCAAAAAGGCCATCTGAAAAAAGTGTAAAATCCAGAAAGGCAGGACAGGCCATGGAGAACTGGGAGCCTTGTTATGCTGATGGGCGGGATGTAAATTGCCAACAGACACTCGGGAGAAGTGTATGGTGTTTCCTGAAACATCTAAAAAACAAAGCAACAGAGCCTAGGGCACTTCCACTTATGGTCGTATAACATAGGGAAATTAAAATCAAAAAGACACAGCCACCCCAAAGTTTGGGACGCCTCTGTTTACAAGAACCTCGTTTACCGTACAAGTTCAGTATCACAGAAAGTGAAAAATGGATAAAGAACTTGTGGTACTTATGTACAATGCAGTATCACTCAGCAATGAAATCTATGTCATCAGGCCCGTAGCAGCATAATGAGTGGATTCAGGTACGATGATTCTAACTGAAATAAGTCACACAGAAAAAGAAACATCATAAGATATCACTAATACATGGAATGTAAACTTGGCTACACAGGAACTGAATTCCAAAACAGAACAGGGTCTCAAATTTAGAAAACCAACTTATGCTTGCTTAAGGGGAAAGGTGAGTTGGGGTGCTGCATAAAACCAGAGATTGAAATGAGCACAGATAAAGTTCCTTAAGCCAAATATGGAATAGACAAGAGCTACTCCTTGCTCAACGAAATGGACTCAACACCCCATATTAAACGCCTAACAATGTACCTGACTAGTAATTATATTAAAAGCTATGGATTGCTATGTCTCCAAAAGAGAATCAAGCGTGTGTACAGGGGCATAAACACAGCTGTGACAGGATTGGAGAGGTTCGGTGAGCAAATGAAGACCCTTTGAAGTCATATTGCATGGTACCCATTCCACGGGTTTCAACTACCCAGGTTTAAGGTATTCTTCCTTCAGCTAAAACATGCATGTGGAACCCAGAGTATGATCAACCGTGTGAATGGGAGATGTGTTCAAATATGTCTCAGTTTTCCTCCCCTGATACTCGGGTGAAACATTCCAGACGCTTTACTAACACTCTCCCCACTTGGACAGTCAGCGCCTTTAACCTCCTGTTTGGCCCAGTTTGCAATTTCTGCGGAAGATGAACAGGAATAGCGAGAACCAATGAGAGACTAGCTGGAGGTGTCTGGACGGGCAAATTTAACTCTCATTTCCCACCAGGAAGAGGAAATAACCAAAGGCTCAGCGTGCCGTGCCGGAACCAGATTAGGGCCTGAAGCCATCCTGCGGTGTTGCGGCCAGCTCACAAGAAAGCGAGTTGAAGAAAGGAGCTCAGGGGCACTGTAATTCACAAACCTGCAGAGTTATAAATGACAGCTATCGTCCAAAAATATACTGAAGTAAGTCTGCCAAGAGGACTTGAAAGTGGGGCAGAATTGCAGGAAACCGATTTCAGGAGGTAGACTGGAATTGTATTGAAAGCATAGGAAAAGAGGCAGAACGTCCACAATGATGCACTTGGCCAAAAAGGGCGTATGCGTTTTTTCCTGAATATATTCAGGAAAAAACGCATACGCCCTTTTTGGCCAACCAAGCAAGCTTGCAAAGGAAATCTGCACTACAATGAAGTCTCACTTCCCCCCGGTCAAAAAGGCCATCTGAAAAAAGTGTAAAATCCAGAAAGGCAGGACAGGCCATGGAGAACTGGGAGCCTTGTTATGCTGATGGGCGGGATGTAAATTGCCAACAGACACTCGGGAGAAGTGTATGGTGTTTCCTGAAACATCTAAAAAACAAAGCAACAGAGCCTAGGGCACTTCCACTTATGGTCCTATAGCTTAGGGAAATTAAAATCAAAAAGACACAGCCACCCCAAAGTTTGGGACGCCTCTGTTTACAAGAACCTCGTTTACCGTACAAGTTCAGTATCACAGAAAGTGAAAAATGGATAAAGAACTTGTGGTACTTACGTACAATGCAGTACCACTCAGCAATGAAATCTATGTCATCAGGCCCGTAGCAGCATAATGAGTAGATTCAGGTACGATGATTCTAACTGAAATAAGTCACACAGAAAAAGAAACATCATAAGATATCACTAATACACGGAATGTAAACTTGGCTACACAGGAACTGAATTCCAAAACAGAACAGGGTCTCAAATTTAGAAAACCAACTTATGCTTGCTTAAGGGGAAAGGTGAGTTGGGGTGCTGCATAAAACCAGAGATTGAAATGAGCACAGATAAAGTTCCTTAAGCCAAATATGGAATAGACAAGAGCTACTCCTTGCTCAACGAAATGGACTCAACACCCCATATTAAACGCCTAAGAATGTACCTGACTAGTAATTATCTTAAAACCTATGGATTGCTATGTCTCCAAAAGAGAATCAAGCGTGTGTACAGGGGCATAAACGCAGCAGTGATAGGATTGGAGAGGTTCGGTGAGCAAATGAAGACCCTTTGAAGTCATATTGCATGGTACCCATTCCACGGGTTTCAACTACCCAGGTTTAAGGTATTCTTCCTTCAGCTAAAACATGCATGTGGAACCCAGAGTATGATCAACCGTGTGAATGGGAGACGTGTTCAAATATGTCTCAGTTTTCCTCCCCTGGTACTCGGGTGCAACATTCCAGACGCTTTACTAACACTCTCCCCACTTGGACAGTCAGCGCCTTTAACCTCCTGTTTGGCCCAGTTTGCAATTTCTGCGGAAGATGAACAGGAATAGCGAGAACCAATGAGAGACTAGCTGGAGGTGTCTGGACGGGCAAATTTAACTCTCATTTCCCACCAGGAAGAGGAAATAACCAAAGGCTCAGCGTGCCGTGCCGGAACCAGATTAGGGCCTGAAGCCATCCTGCGGTGTTGCGACCAGGTCACAAGAAAGCGAGTTGAAGAAAGGAGCTCAGGGGCACTGTAATTCACAAACCTGCAGAGTTATAAATGACAGCTATCGTCCGAAAATATACTGAAGTAAGGCTGGCAAGAGGACTTGAAAACGGGGCAGAATTGCAGGAAACCGATTTCAGGAGGTAGACTGGAATTGTATTGAAAGCATAGGAAAAGAGGCAGAACGTCCACAATGATGCACTTGGCCAAAAAGGGCGTATGCGTTTTTTCCTGAATATATTCAGGAAAAAACGCATACGCCCTTTTTGGCCAACGAAGCAAGCTTGCAAAGGAAATCTGCACTACAATGAAGTCTCACTTCCCCCCGGTCAAAAGGGCCATCTGAAAAAAGTGTAAAATCCAGAAAGGCAGGACAGGCCATGGAGAACTGGGAGCCTTGTTATGCTGATGGGCGGGATGTAAATTGCCAACAGACACTCGGGAGAAGTGTATGGTGTTTCCTGAAACATCTAAAAAACAAAGCAACAGAGCCTAGGGCACTTCCACTTATGGTCGTATAACATAGGGAAATTAAAATCAAAAAGACACAGCCACCCCAAAGTTTGGGACGCCTCTGTTTACAAGAACCTCGTTTACCGTACAAGTTCAGTATCACAGAAAGTGAAAAATGGATAAAGAACTTGTGGTACTTATGTACAATGCAGTATCACTCAGCAATGAAATCTATGTCATCAGGCCCGTAGCAGCATAATGAGTGGATTCAGGTACGATGATTCTAACTGAAATAAGTCACACAGAAAAAGAAACATCATAAGATATCACTAATACACGGAATGTAAACTTGGCTACACAGGAACTGAATTCCAAAACAGAACAGGGTCTCAAATTTAGAAAACCAACTTATGCTTGCTTAAGGGGAAAGGTGAGTTGGGGTGCTGCATAAAACCAGAGATTGAAATGAGCACAGATAAAGTTCCTTAAGCCAAATATGGAATAGACAAGAGCTACTCCTTGCTCAACGAAATGGACTCAACACCCCATATTAAACGCCTAACAATGTACCTGACTAGTAATTATATTAAAAGCTATGGATTGCTATGTCTCCAAAAGAGAATCAAGCGTGTGTACAGGGGCATAAACACAGCTGTGACAGGATTGGAGAGGTTCGGTGAGCAAATGAAGACCCTTTGAAGTCATATTGCATGGTACCCATTCCACGGGTTTCAACTACCCAGGTTTAAGGTATTCTTCCTTCAGCTAAAACATGCATGTGGAACCCAGAGTATGATCAACCGTGTGAATGGGAGATGTGTTCAAATATGTCTCAGTTTTCCTCCCCTGATACTCGGGTGAAACATTCCAGACGCTTTACTAACACTCTCCCCACTTGGACAGTCAGCGCCTTTAACCTCCTGTTTGGCCCAGTTTGCAATTTCTGCGGAAGATGAACAGGAATAGCGAGAACCAATGAGAGACTAGCTGGAGGTGTCTGGACGGGCAAATTTAACTCTCATTTCCCACCAGGAAGAGGAAATAACCAAAGGCTCAGCGTGCCGTGCCGGAACCAGATTAGGGCCTGAAGCCATCCTGCGGTGTTGCGGCCAGCTCACAAGAAAGCGAGTTGAAGAAAGGAGCTCAGGGGCACTGTAATTCACAAACCTGCAGAGTTATAAATGACAGCTATCGTCCAAAAATATACTGAAGTAAGTCTGCCAAGAGGACTTGAAAGTGGGGCAGAATTGCAGGAAACCGATTTCAGGAGGTAGACTGGAATTGTATTGAAAGCATAGGAAAAGAGGCAGAACGTCCACAATGATGCACTTGGCCAAAAAGGGCGTATGCGTTTTTTCCTGAATATATTCAGGAAAAAACGCATACGCCCTTTTTGGCCAACCAAGCAAGCTTGCAAAGGAAATCTGCACTACAATGAAGTCTCACTTCCCCCCGGTCAAAAAGGCCATCTGAAAAAAGTGTAAAATCCAGAAAGGCAGGACAGGCCATGGAGAACTGGGAGCCTTGTTATGCTGATGGGCGGGATGTAAATTGCCAACAGACACTCGGGAGAAGTGTATGGTGTTTCCTGAAACATCTAAAAAACAAAGCAACAGAGCCTAGGGCACTTCCACTTATGGTCCTATAGCTTAGGGAAATTAAAATCAAAAAGACACAGCCACCCCAAAGTTTGGGACGCCTCTGTTTACAAGAACCTCGTTTACCGTACAAGTTCAGTATCACAGAAAGTGAAAAATGGATAAAGAACTTGTGGTACTTACGTACAATGCAGTACCACTCAGCAATGAAATCTATGTCATCAGGCACGTAGCAGCATAATGAGTAGATTCAGGTACGATGATTCTAACTGAAATAAGTCACACAGAAAAAGAAACATCATAAGATATCACTAATACACGGAATGTAAACTTGGCTACACAGGAACTGAATTCCAAAACAGAACAGGGTCTCAAATTTAGAAAACCAACTTATGCTTGCTTAAGGGGAAAGGTGAGTTGGGGTGCTGCATAAAACCAGAGATTGAAATGAGCACAGATAAAGTTCCTTAAGCCAAATATGGAATAGACAAGAGCTACTCCTTGCTCAACGAAATGGACTCAACACCCCATATTAAACGCCTAAGAATGTACCTGACTAGTAATTATCTTAAAACCTATGGATTGCTATGTCTCCAAAAGAGAATCAAGCGTGTGTACAGGGGCATAAACGCAGCAGTGATAGGATTGGAGAGGTTCGGTGAGCAAATGAAGACCCTTTGAAGTCATATTGCATGGTACCCATTCCACGGGTTTCAACTACCCAGGTTTAAGGTATTCTTCCTTCAGCTAAAACATGCATGTGGAACCTAGAGTATGATCAACCATGTGATCGGGAGACGTGTTCAAATATTTCTCAGTTTTCGTACCCTGGTACTCGGGTGCAACATTCCAGATGCTTTACTAACACTCTCCCGACTTGGAGAGTCATTCCCTTTAACCTCCTGTTTGGCCCAGTTTGCAATTTCTGCGGAAGATGAACAGGAATAGGGAGAACCAATGAGAGACTAGCTGGAGGTGTCTGGACGGGCAAATTTAACTCTCATTTCCCACCAGGAAGAGGAATTAACCAAAGGCTCAGCGTGCCGTGCCAGAACCAGATTAGGGCCTGAAGCCATCCTGCGGTGTTGCGGCCAGGTCACAAGAAAGCGAGTTGAAGAAAGGAGCTCAGGGGCACTGTAATGCACAAACCTGCAGAGTTATAAATGACAGCTATCGTCCAAAAATATACTGAAGTAAGGCTGCCAAGAGGACTTGAAAGCGGGGCAGAATTGCAGGAAACCGATTTCAGGAGGTAGACTGAAATTGCATTGAAAGCATAGGAAAAGAGGCAGAACGTCCACAATGATGCACTTGGCCAAAAAGGGTGTATGCGTTTTTTCCTGAATATATTCAGGAAAAAACGCATACGCCCTTTTTGGCCAACCAAGCAAGCTTGCAAAGGAAATCTGCACTACAATGAAGTCTCACTTCCCCCCGGTCAAAAGGGCCATCTGAAAAAAGTGTAAAATGCAGAAAGGCAGGACAGGCCATGGAGAACTGGGAGCCTTGTTATGCTAATGGGCAGGATGTAAATTGCCAACAGACACTCCGGAAAAGTGTATGGTGTTTCCTGAAACATCTAAAAAACAAAGCAACAGAGCCTAGGGCACTTCCACTTATGGTCCTATAGCTTAGGGAAATTAAAATCAAAAAGACACAGCCACCCCAAAGTTTGGGACGCCTCTGTTTACAAGAACCTCGTTTACCATACAAGTTCAGTATCACAGAAAGTGAAAAATGGATAAAGAACTTGTGGTACTTACGTACAATGCAGTATCACTCAGCAATGAAATCTATGTCATCAGGCCCGTAGCAGCATAATGAGTGGATTCAGGTACGATGATTCTAACTGAAATAAGTCACACAGAAAAAGAAACATCATAAGGTATCACTAATACACGGAATGTAAACTTGGCTACACAGGGACTGAATTCCAAAACAGAACAGGGTCTCAAATTTACAAAACCAACTTATGCTTGCTTAAGGGGAAAGGTGAGTTGGGGTGCTGCATAAAACCAGAGATTGAAATGAGCACAGATAAAGTTCCTTAAGCCAAATATGGAATAGACAAGAGCTACTCCTTGCTCAACGAAATGGACTCAACACCGCATATTAAACGCCTAAGAATGTACCTGACTAGTAAGTATCTTAAAACCTATGGATTGCTATGTCTCCAAAAGAGAATCAAGCATGTGTACAGGGGCATAAACGCAGCAGTGATAGGATTGGAGAGGTTCGGTGAGCAAATGAAGACCCTTTGAAGTCATATTGCATGGTACCCATTCCACGGGTCTCAACTCTCCAGGTTTAAGGTATTCTTCCTTCAGCTAAAACATGCATGTGGAACCCAGAGTATGATCAACCATGTGAACGGGAGACGTGTTCAAATATGTCTCAGTTTTCCTCCCCTGGTACTGGGGTGCAACATTCCAGACGCTTTACTAACACTCTCCCCACTTGGACAGTCAGCGCCTTTAACCTCCTGTTTGGCCCAGTTTGCAATTTCTGCAGAAGATGAACAGGAATAGCGAGAACCAATGAGAGACTAGCTGGAGGTGTCTGGACGGGCAAATTTAACTCTCATTTCCCACCAGGAAGAGGAATTAAACAAAGGCTCAGCGTGCCGTGTCGGAACCAGATTAGAGCCTGAAGCCATCCTGCGGTGTTGCGGCCAGCTCACAAGAAAGCGAGTTGAAGAAAGGAGCTCAGGGGCACTGTAATTCACAAACCTGCAGAGTTATAAATGACAGCTATCGTCCAAAAATATACTGAAGTATGGCTGCCAAGAGGACTTGAAAGGGGGCAGAATTGCAGGAAACCGATTTCAGGAGGTAGACTGGAATTGAATTGAAAGCATAGGAAAAGAGGCAGAACGTCCACAATGATGCACTTGGCCAAAAAGGGCGTATGCGTTTTTTCCTGAATATATTCAGGAAAAAACGCATACGCCCTTTTTGGCCAACCAAGCAAGCTTGCAAAGGAAATCTGCACTTCAATGAAGTCTCACTTCCCCCCGGTCAAAAGGGCCATCTGAAAAAAGTGTAAAATCCAGAAAGGCAGGACAGGCCATGGAGAACTGGGAGCTTTGTTATGCTGATGGGCGGGATGTAAATTGCCAACAGACACTCGGGAGAAGTGTATGGTGTTTCCTGAAACATCTAAAAAACAAAGAAACAGAGCCTAGGGCACTTCCACTTATGGTCCTATAGCTTAGGGAAATTAAAATCAAAAAGACACAGCCACCCCAAAGTTTGGGATGGCTCTGTTTACAAGAACATCGTTTACAGTACAAGTTCAACATCGCAGAAACTGAAAAATGGATAAAGAAGTTGTGGTATTTACTTACAAAGCAATATCACTCAGCAATGAAATCTATGTCATCAGGCCCTTAGTAGCACAATGAGTGGATTCAGGTATGATGATTCTAACTGAAATAAGTCACACAGAAAAAGAAACATCACAAGATATCAGTAATACACGGAATGTAAACTTGGCTACACAGGAACTGAATTACAGAACAGAACAGGGTCTCAAATTTAGAAAACCAACTTATGCTTGCATAAGGGGAAAGGTGAGTTGGTGTGCTGCATAAAACCAGAGATTGAAATGAGCACAGATAAAGTTCCTTAAGCCAAATATGGAATAGACAAGAGCTACTCCTTACTCAACGAAATGGACTCAACACCGCATATTAAACGCCTAAGAATGTACCTGGCTAGTAAGTATCTTAAAACTTATGGATTGCTATGTCTCCAAAAGAGAATCAAGCGTGTGTACAGGGGCATAAACGCAGCAGTGATAGGATTGGAGAGGTTCAGTGAGCAAATGAAGACCCTTTGAAGTCATATTGCATGGTACCCATTCAACGGGTTTCAACTACCCAGGTTTAAGTTATTCTTCCTTCAGCTAAAACATGCATGTGGAACCCAGAGTATGATCAACCATGTGAACGGGAGACGTGTTCAAATATGTCTCAGTTTTCCTCCCCTGGTACTCGGGTGCAACATTCCAGACGCTTTACTAACACTCTCCCCACTTGGAGAGTCAGCGCCTTTAACCTCCTGTTTGGCCCAGTTTGCAATTTCTGCGGAAGATGAACAGGAATAGGGAGAACCAATGAGAGACTAGCTGGAGGTGTCTGGACGGGCAAATTTAACTCTCATTTCCCACCAGGAAGAGGAAATAACCAAAGGCTCAGTGTGCCGTGCCGGAACCAGATTAGGGCCTGAAGCCATCCTGCAGTGTTGCGGCCAGCTCAAAAGAAAGCGAGTTGAAGAAAGGAGCTCAGGGGCACTGTAATTCACAAACCTGCAGAGTTATAAATGACAGCTATCGTCCAAAAATATACTGAAGTAAGGCAGCCAAGAGGACTTGAAAGCGGGGCAGAATTGCAGGAAACCGATTTCAGGAGGTAGACTGGAATTGCATTGAAAGCATAGGAAAAGAGGCAGAACGTCCACAATGATGCACTTGGCCAAAAAGGGCGTATGCGTTTTTTCCTGAATATATTCAGGAAAAAACGCATACGCCCTTTTTGGCCAACCAAGCAAGCTTGCAAAGGAAATCTGCACTATAATGAAGTCTCACTTCCCCCCGGTCAAAAGGGCCATCTGAAAAAAGTGTAAAATCCAGAAAGGCAGGACAGGCCATGGAGAACTGGGAACCTTGTTATGCTGATGGGCGGGATGTAAATTGCCAACAGACACTCGGGACAAGTGTATGGTGTTTCCTGAAACATCTAAGAAACAAAGCAACAGAGCCTAGGGCACTTCCACTTATGGTCCTATAGATTAGGGAAATTAAAATCAAAAAGACACAGCCACCCCAAAGTTTGGGACGCCTCTGTTTACAAGAACCTCGTTTACCGTACAAGTTCAATATCACAGAAAGGGAAAAATGGATAAAGAACTTGTGGTACTTACGTACAATGCAGTATCACTCAGCAATGAAATCTATGTCATCAGGCCCGTAGCAGCACAATGAGTGGATTCAGGTACGATGATTCTAACTGAAATAAGTCACACAGAAAAAGAAACATCATAAGATATCACTAATACACGGAATGTAAACTTGGCTACACAGGAACTGAATTACAGAACAGAACAGGGTCTCAAATTTAGAAAACCAACTTATGCTTGCTTAAGGGGAAAGGTGAGTTGGGGTGCTGCATAAAACCAGAGATTGAAATGAGCACAGATAAAGTTCCTTAAGCCAAATATGGAATAGAAAAGAGCTACTCCTAGCTCAACGAAATGGACTCAACACCCCATATTAAACGCCTAAGAATGTACCTGACTAGTAAGTATCTTAAAACCTATGGATTGCTATGTCTCCAAAAGAGAATCAAGCGTGTGTACAGGGGCATAAACGTAGCAGTGATAGGATTGGAGAGGTTCAGTGAGCAAATGAAGACCCTTTGCAGTCATACTGCATGGTACCCATTCCACGGGTTTCAACTACCCAGGTTTAAGGTATTCTTCCTTCAGCTAAAACATGCATGTGGAACCCAGAGTATGATCAACCGTGTGAACGGGAGACGTGTTCAAATATGTCTCAGTTTTCCTCCCCTGGTACTCGGGTGCAACATTCCAGACGCTTTACTAACACTCTCCCCACTTGGAGAGTCAGCGCCTTTAACCTCCTGTTTGGCCCAGTTTGCAATTTCTGCGGAAGATGAACAGGAATAGGGAGAACCAATGAGAGACTAGCTGGAGGTGTCTGGACGCGCAAATTTAACTCTGATTTCCCACCAGGAAGAGGAAATAACCAAAGGCTCAGCGTGCCGTGCCGGAACCAGATTAGGGCCTAAAGCCATCCTGCGGTGTTGCGGCCAGGTCACAAGAAAGCGAGTTGAAGAAAGGAGCTCAGGAGCACTGTAATTCACAAACCTGCAGAGTTATAAATGACAGCTATCGTCCAAAAATATACTGAAGTAAGGCAGCCAAGAGGACTTGAATGCGGGGCAGAATTGCAGGAAACCGATTTCAGGAGGTAGACTGGAATTGCATTGAAAGCATAGGAAAAGAGGCAGAACGTCCACAATGATGCACTTGGCCAAAAAGGGCGTATGCGTTTTTTCCTGAATATATTCAGGAAAAAACGCATACGCCCTTTTTGGCTAACCAAGCAAGCTTGCAAAGGAAATCTGCACTACAATGAAGTCTCACTTCCCCCCGGTCAAAAGGGCCATCTGAAAAAAGTGTAAAATCCAGAAAGGCAGGACAGGCCATGGAGAACTGGGAGCCTTGTTATGCTGATGGGCAGGATGTAAATTGCCAACAGACACTCGGGAAATGTGTATGGTGTTTCCTGAAATATCTAAGAAACAAAGCAACAGAGCCTAGGGCACTTCCACTTATGGTCCTATAGCTTAGGGAAATTAAAATCAAAAAGACACAGCCACCCCAAAGTTTGGGATGCCTCTGTTTACAAGAACCTCGTTTACCGTACAAGTTCAATATCACAGAAAGTGAAAAATGGATAAAGAACTTGTGGTACTCATGTACAATGCAGTATCACTCAGCAATGAAATCTATGTCATCAGGCCCGTAGCAGCATAATGAGTGGATTCAGGTACGATGATTCTAACTGAAATAAGTCACACAGAAAAAGAAACATCATAAGATATCACTAATACACGGAATTTAAACTTGGCTACACAGGAACTGAATTACAGAATAGAACAGGGTCTCAAATTTAGAAAACCAACTTATGCTTGCTTAAGGGTAAAGGTGAGTTGGGGTGCTGCATAAAACCAGAGATTGAAATGAGCACAGATAAAGTTCCTTAAGCCAAATATGGAATAGACAAGAGCTACTCCTTGCTCAACGAAATGGACTCAACACCCCATATTAAACGCCTACGAATGTACCTGACTAGTAAGTATCTTAAAACCTATGGATTGCTATGTCTCCAAAAGAGAATCAAGCGTGTGTACAGGGGCATAAACGCAGCAGTGATAGGATTGGAGAGGTTCGGTGAGCAAATGAAGACCCTTTGAAGTCATATTGCATGGTACCCATTCCACGGGTCTCAACTCTCCAGGTTTAAGGTATTCTTCCTTCAGCTAAAACATGCATGTGGAACCCAGAGTATGATCAACCGTGTGAATGGGAGACGTGTTCAAGTATGTCTCAGTTTTCCTCCCCTGATACTCGGGTGCAACATTCCAGATGCTTTACTAACACTCTCCCCACTTGGACAGTCAGAGCCTTTAACCTCCTGTTTGGCCCAGTTTGCAATTTCTGCGGAAGATGAACAGGAATAGCGAGAACCAATGAGAGACTAGCTGGAGGTGTCTGGACGGGCAAATTTAACTCTCATTTCCCACCAGGAAGAGGAAATAACCAAAGGCTCAGCGTGCCGTGCCGGAACCAGATTAGGGCCTGAAGCCATCCTGCGGTGTTGCGGCCAGGTCAAAATAAAGCGAGTTGAAGAAAGGAGCTCAGGGGCACTGTAATTCACAAACCTGCAGAGTTATAAATGACAGCTATCGTCCAAAAATATACTGAAGTAAGGCTGCCAAGAGGACTTGAAAACGGGGCAGAATTGCAGGAAACCGATTTCAGGAGGTAGACTGGAATTGTATTGAAAGCATAGGAAAAGAGGCAGAACGTCCACAATGATGCACTTGGCCAAAAAGGGCGTATGCGTTTTTTCCTGAATATATTCAGGAAAAAACGCATACGCCCTTTTTGGCCAACAAAGCAAGATTGCAAAGGAAATCTGCACTACAATGAAGTCTCACTTCCCCCCGGTCAAAAGGGCCATCTGAAAAAAGTGTAAAATCCAGAAAGGCAGGACAGGCCATGGAGAACTGGGAGCCTTGTTATGCTGATGGGCGGGATGTAAATTGCCAACAGACACTCGGGAGAAGTGTATGGTGTTTCCTGAAACATCTAAAAAACAAAGCAACAGAGCCTAGGGCACTTCCACTTATGGTCCTATAGCTTAGGGAAATTAAAATCAAAAAGACACAGCCACCCCAAACTTTGGGACGCCTCTGTTTACAAGAACCTCGTTTACCGTACAAGTTCAGTATCACAGAAAGTGAAAAATGGATAAAGAACTTGTGGTACTTACGTACAATGCAGTACCACTCAGCAATGAAATCTATGTCATCAGGCCCGTAGCAGCATAATGAGTGGATTCAGGTACGATGATTCTAACTGAAATAAGTCACACAGAAAAAGAAACATCATAAGATATCACTAATACACGGAATGTAAACTTGGCTACACAGGAACTGAATTCCAAAACAGAACAGGGTCTCAAATTTAGAAAACCAACTTATGCTTGCTTAAGGGGAAAGGTGAGTTGGGGTGCTGCATAAAACCAGAGATTGAAATGAGCACAGATAAAGTTCCTTAAGCCAAATATGGAATAGACAAGAGCTACTCCTTGCTCAACGAAATGGACTCAACACCCCATATTAAACGCCTAAGAATGTACCTGACTAGTAATTATATTAAAAGCTATGGATTGCTATGTCTCCAAAAGAGAATCAAGCGTGTGTACAGGGGCATAAACGCAGCAGTGATAGGATTGGAGAGGTTCGGTGAGCAAATGAAGACCCTTTGAAGTCATATTGCATGGTACCCATTCCACGGGTTTCAACTACCCAGGTTTAAGGTATTCTTCCTTCAGCTAAAACATGCATGTGGAACCCAGAGTATGATCAACCGTGTGAATGGGAGATGTGTTCAAATATGTCTCAGTTTTCCTCCCCTGATACTCGGGTGAAACATTCCAGACGCTTTACTAACACTCTCCGCACTTGGACAGTCAGCGCCTTTAACCTCCTGTTTGGCCCAGTTTGCAATTTCTGCGGAAGATGAACAGGAATAGCGAGAACCAATGAGAGACTAGCTGGAGGTGTCTGGACGGGCAAATTTAACTCTCATTTCCCACCAGGAAGAGGAAATAACCAAAGGCTCAGCGTGCCGTGCCGGAACCAGATTAGGGCCTGAAGTCATCCTGCGGTGTTGCGGCCAGCTCACAAGAAAGCGAGTTGAAGAAAGGAGCTCAGGGGCACTGTAATTCACAAACCTGCAGAGTTATAAATGACAGCTATCGTCCAAAAATATACTGAAGTAAGTCTGCCAAGAGGACTTGAAAGTGGGGCAGAATTGCAGAAAACCGATTTCAGGAGGTAGACTGGAATTGTATTGAAAGCATAGGAAAAGACGCAGAACTTCCACAATGATGCACTTGGCCAAAAAGTGCATATGCGTTTTTTCCTGAATATATTCAGGAAAAAACGCATACGCCCTTTTTGGCCAACCAAGCAAGCTTGCAAAGGAAATCTGCACTACAATGAAGTCTCACTTCAACCCGGTCAAAAAGGCCATCTGAAAAAAGTGTAAAATCCAGAAAGGCAGGACAGGCCATGGAGAACTGGGAGCCTTGTTATGCTGATGGGCGGGATGTAAATTGCCAACAGACACTCGGGAGAAGTGTATGGTGTTTCCTGAAACATCTAAAAAACAAAGCAACAGAGCCTAGGGCACTTCCACTTATGGTCCTATAGCTTAGGGAAATTAAAATCAAAAAGACACAGCCACCCCAAAGTTTGGGACGCCTCTGTTTACAAGAACCTCGTTTACCGTACAAGTTCAGTATCACAGAAAGTGAAAAATGGATAAAGAACTTGTGGTACTTACGTACAATGCAGTACCACTCAGCAATGAAATCTATGTCATCAGGCCCGTAGCAGCATAATGAGTAGATTCAGGTACGATGATTCTAACTGAAATAAGTCACACAGAAAAAGAAACATCATAAGATATCACTAATACACGGAATGTAAACTTGGCTACACAGGAACTGAATTCCAAAACAGAACAGGGTCTCAAATTTAGAAAACCAACTTATGCTTGCTTAAGGGGAAAGGTGAGTTGGGGTGCTGCATAAAACCAGAGATTGAAATGAGCACAGATAAAGTTCCTTAAGCCAAATATGGAATAGAAAAGAGCTACTCCTAGCTCAACGAAATGGACTCAACACCCCATATTAAACGCCTAAGAATGTACCTGACTAGTAAGTATCTTAAAACCTATGGATTGCTATGTCTCCAAAAGAGAATCAAGCGTGTGTACAGGGGCATAAACGTAGCAGTGATAGGATTGGAGAGGTTCAGTGAGCAAATGAAGACCCTTTGCAGTCATACTGCATGGTACCCATTCCACGGGTCTCAACTCTCCAGGTTTAAGGTATTCTTCCTTCAGCTAAAACATGCATGTGGAACCCAGAGTATGATCAACCGTGTGAACGGGAGACGTGTTCAAATATGTCTCAGTTTTCCTCCCCTGGTACTCGGGTGCAACATTCCAGACGCTTTACTAACACTCTCCCCACTTGGAGAGTCAGCGCCTTTAACCTCCTGTTTGGCCCAGTTTGCAATTTCTGCGGAAGATGAACAGGAATAGGGAGAACCAATGAGAGACTAGCTGGAGGTGTCTGGACGCGCAAATTTAACTCTGATTTCCCACCAGGAAGAGGAAATAACCAAAGGCTCAGCGTGCCGTGCCGGAACCAGATTAGGGCCTGAAGCCATCCGGCGGTGTTGCGGCCAGGTCACAAGAAAGCGAGTTGAAGAAAGGAGCTCAGGAGCACTGTAATTCACAAACCTGCAGAGTTATAAATGACAGCTATCGTCCAAAAATATACTGAAGTAAGGCAGCCAAGAGGACTTGAATGCGGGGCAGAATTGCAGGAAACCGATTTCAGGAGGTAGACTGGAATTGCATTGAAAGCATAGGAAAAGAGGCAGAACGTCCACAATGATGCACTTGGCCAAAAAGGGCGTATGCGTTTTTTCCTGAATATATTCAGGAAAAAACGCATACGCCCTTTTTGGCTAACCAAGCAAGCTTGCAAAGGAAATCTGCACTACAATGAAGTCTCACTTCCCCCCGGTCAAAAGGGCCATCTGAAAAAAGTGTAAAATCCAGAAAGGCAGGACAGGCCATGGAGAACTGGGAGCCTTGTTATGCTGATGGGCAGGATGTAAATTGCCAACAGACACTCGGGAAATGTGTATGGTGTTTCCTGAAATATCTAAGAAACAAAGCAACAGAGCCTAGGGCACTTCCACTTATGGTCCTATAGCTTAGGGAAATTAAAATCAAAAAGACACAGCCACCCCAAAGTTTGGGATGCCTCTGTTTACAAGAACCTCGTTTACCGTACAAGTTCAATATCACAGAAAGTGAAAAATGGATAAAGAACTTGTGGTACTCATGTACAATGCAGTATCACTCAGCAATGAAATCTATGTCATCAGGCCCGTAGCAGCATAATGAGTGGATTCAGGTACGATGATTCTAACTGAAATAAGTCACACAGAAAAAGAAACATCATAAGATATCACTAATACACGGAATTTAAACTTGGCTACACAGGAACTGAATTACAGAATAGAATAGGGTCTCAAATTTAGAAAACCAACTTATGCTTGCTTAAGGGTAAAGGTGAGTTGGGGTGCTGCATAAAACCAGAGATTGAAATGAGCACAGATAAAGTTCCTTAAGCCAAATATGGAATAGACAAGAGCTACTCCTTGCTCAACGAAATGGACTCAACACCCCATATTAAACGCCTACGAATGTACCTGACTAGTAAGTATCTTAAAACCTATGGATTGCTATGTCTCCAAAAGAGAATCAAGCGTGTGTACAGGGGCATAAACGCAGCAGTGATAGGATTGGAGAGGTTCGGTGAGCAAATGAAGACCCTTTGAAGTCATATTGCATGGTACCCATTCCACGGGTCTCAACTCTCCAGGTTTAAGGTATTCTTCCTTCAGCTAAAACATGCATGTGGAACCCAGAGTATGATCAACCGTGTGAATGGGAGACGTGTTCAAGTATGTCTCAGTTTTCCTCCCCTGATACTCGGGTGCAACATTCCAGATGCTTTACTAACACTCTCCCCACTTGGACAGTCAAAGCCTTTAACCTCCTGTTTGGCCCAGTTTGCAATTTCTGCGGAAGATGAACAGGAATAGCGAGAACCAATGAGAGACTAGCTGGAGGTGTCTGGACGGGCAAATTTAACTCTCATTTCCCACCAGGAAGAGGAAATAACCAAAGGCTCAGCGTGCCGTGCCGGAACCAGATTAGGGCCTGAAGCCATCCTGCGGTGTTGCGGCCAGGTCAAAATAAAGCGAGTTGAAGAAAGGAGCTCAGGGGCACTGTAATTCACAAACCTGCAGAGTTATAAATGACAGCTATCGTCCAAAAATATACTGAAGTAAGGCTGCCAAGAGGACTTGAAAACGGGGCAGAATTGCAGGAAACCGATTTCAGGAGGTAGACTGGAATTGTATTGAAAGCATAGGAAAAGAGGCAGAACGTCCACAATGATGCACTTGGCCAAAAAGGGCGTATGCGTTTTTTCCTGAATATATTCAGGAAAAAACGCATACGCCCTTTTTGGCCAACAAAGCAAGCTTGCAAAGGAAATCTGCACTACAATGAAGTCTCACTTCCCCCCGGTCAAAAGGGCCATCTGAAAAAAGTGTAAAATCCAGAAAGGCAGGACAGGCCATGGAGAACTGGGAGCCTTGTTATGCTGATGGGCGGGATGTAAATTGCCAACAGACACTCGGGAGAAGTGTATGGTGTTTCCTGAAACATCTAAAAAACAAAGCAACAGAGCCTAGGGCACTTCCACTTATGGTCCTATAGCTTAGGGAAATTAAAATCAAAAAGACACAGCCACCCCAAAGTTTGGGACGCCTCTGTTTACAAGAACCTCGTTTACCGTACAAGTTCAGTATCACAGAAAGTGAAAAATGGATAAAGAACTTGTGGTACTTACGTACAATGCAGTACCACTCAGCAATGAAATCTATGTCATCAGGCCCGTAGCAGCATAATGAGTGGATTCAGGTACGATGATTCTAACTGAAATAAGTCACACAGAAAAAGAAACATCATAAGATATCACTAATACACGGAATGTAAACTTGGCTACACAGGAACTGAATTCCAAAACAGAACAGGGTCTCAAATTTAGAAAACCAACTTATGCTTGCTTAAGGGGAAAGGTGAGTTGGGGTGCTGCATAAAACCAGAGATTGAAATGAGCACAGATAAAGTTCCTTAAGCCAAATATGGAATAGAAAAGAGCTACTCCTAGCTCAACGAAATGGACTCAACACCCCATATTAAACGCCTAAGAATGTACCTGACTAGTAATTATATTAAAAGCTATGGATTGCTATGTCTCCAAAAGAGAATCAAGCGTGTGTACAGGGGCATAAACGCAGCAGTGATAGGATTGGAGAGGTTCGGTGAGCAAATGAAGACCCTTTGAAGTCATATTGCATGATACCCATTCCACGGGTTTCAACTACCCAGGTTTAAGGTATTCTTCCTTCAGCTAAAACATGCATGTGGAACCCAGAGTATGATCAACCGTGTGAATGGGAGACGTGTTCAAATATGTCTCAGTTTTCCTCCCCTGATACTCGGGTGCAACATTCCAGATGCTTTACTAACACTCTCCCCACTTGGACAGTCAGCGCCTTTAACCTCCTGTTTGGCCCAGTTTGCAATTTCTGCGGAAGATGAACAGGAATAGCGAGAACCAATGAGAGACTAGCTGGAGGTGTCTGGACGGGCAAATTTAACTCTCATTTCCCACCAGGAAGAGGAAATAACCAAAGGCTCAGCGTGCCGTGCCGGAACCAGATTAGGGCCTGAAGCCATGCTGCGGTGTTGCGACCAGGTCACAAGAAAGCGAGTTGAAGAAAGGAGCTCAGGGGCACTGTAATTCACAAACCTGCAGAGTTATAAATGACAGCTATCGTCCGAAAATATACTGAAGTAAGGCTGGCAAGAGGACTTGAAAACGGGGCAGAATTGCAGGAAACTGATTTCAGGAGGTAGACTGGAATTGTATTGAAAGCATAGGAAAAGAGGCAGAACGTCCACAATGATGCACTTGGCCAAAAAGGGCGTATGCGTTTTTTCCTGAATATATTCAGGAAAAAACGCATACGCCCTTTTTGGCCAACGAAGCAAGCTTGCAAAGGAAATCTGCACTACAATGAAGTCTCACTTCCCCCCGGTCAAAAGGGCCATCTGAAAAAAGTGTAAAATCCAGAAAGGCAGGACAGGCCATGGAGAACTGGGAGCCTTGTTATGCTGATGGGCGGGATGTAAATTGCCAACAGACACTCGGGAGAAGTGTATGGTGTTTCCTGAAACATCTAAAAAACAAAGCAACAGAGCCTAGGGCACTTCCACTTATGGTCGTATAACTTAGGGAAATTAAAATCAAAAAGACACAGCCACCCCAAAGTTTGGGACGCCTCTGTTTACAAGAACCTCGTTTACCGTACAAGTTAAGTATCACAGAAAGTGAAAAATGGATAAAGAACTTGTGGTACTTATGTACAATGCAGTATCACTCAGCAATGAAATCTATGTCATCAGGCCCGTAGCAGCATAATGAGTGGATTCAGGTACGATGATTCTAACTGAAATAAGTCACACAGAAAAAGAAACATCATAAGATATCACTAATACACGGAATGTAAACTTGGCTACACAGGAACTGAATTCCAAAACAGAACAGGGTCTCAAATTTAGAAAACCAACTTATGCTTGCTTAAGGGGAAAGGTGAGTTGGGGTGCTGCATAAAACCAGAGATTGAAATGAGCACAGATAAAGTTCCTTAAGCCAAATATGGAATAGACAAGAGCTACTCCTTGCTCAACGAAATGGACTCAACACCCCATATTAAACGCCTAACAATGTACCTGACTAGTAAGTATCTTAAAACCTATGGATTGCTATGTCTCCGAAAGAGAATCAAGCGTGTGTACAGGGGCATAAACACAGCTGTGACAAGATTGGAGAGGTTCGGTGAGCAAATGAAGACCCTTTGAAGTCATATTGCATGGTACCCATTCCACGGGTTTCAACTACCCAGGTTTAAGGTATTCTTCCTTCAGCTAAAACATGCATGTGGAACCCAGAGTATGATCAACCGTGTGAATGGGAGATGTGTTCAAATATGTCTCAGTTTTCCTCCCCTGATACTCGGGTGAAACATTCCAGACGCTTTACTAACACTCTCCCCACTTGGACAGTCAGCGCCTTTAACCTCCTGTTTGGCCCAGTTTGCAATTTCTGCGGAAGATGAACAGGAATAGCGAGAACCAATGAGAGACTAGCTGGAGGTGTCTGGACGGGTAAATTTAACTCTCATTTCCCACCAGGAAGAGGAAATAACCAAAGGCTCAGCGTGCCGTGCCGGAACCAGATTAGGGCCTGAAGTCATCCTGCGGTGTTGCGGCCAGCTCACAAGAAAGCGAGTTGAAGAAAGGAGCTCAGGGGCACTGTAATTCACAAACCTGCAGAGTTATAAATGACAGCTATCGTCCAAAAATATACTGAAGTAAGTCTGCCAAGAGGACTTGAAAGTGGGGCAGAATTGCAGAAAACCGATTTCAGGAGGTAGACTGGAATTGTATTGAAAGCATAGGAAAAGAGGCAGAACGTCCACAATGATGCACTTGGCCAAAAAGGGCATATGCGTTTTTTCCTGAATATATTCAGGAAAAAACGCATATGCCCTTTTTGGCCAACCAAGCAAGCTTGCAAAGGAAATCTGCACTACAATGAAGTCTCACTTACCCCCGGTCAAAAAGGCCATCTGAAAAAAGTGTAAAATCCAGAAAGGCAGGACAGGCCATGGAGAACTGGGAGCCTTGTTATGCTGATGGGCGGGATGTAAATTGCCAACAGACACTCGGGAGAAGTGTATGGTGTTTCCTGAAACATCTAAAAAACAAAGCAACAGAGCCTAGGGCACTTCCACTTATGGTCCTATAGCTTAGGGAAATTAAAATCAAAAAGACACAGCCACCCCAAAGTTTGGGACGCCTCTGTTTACAAGAACCTCGTTTACCGTACAAGTTCAGTATCACAGAAAGTGAAAAATGGATAAAGAACTTGTGGTACTTACGTACAATGCAGTACCACTCAGCAATGAAATCTATGTCATCAGGCCCGTAGCAGCATAATGAGTAGATTCAGGTACGATGATTCTAACTGAAATAAGTCACACAGAAAAAGAAACATCATAAGATATCACTAATACACGGAATGTAAACTTGGCTACACAGGAACTGAATTCCAAAACAGAACAGGGTCTCAAATTTAGAAAACCAACTTATGCTTGCTTAAGGGGAAAGGTGAGTTGGGGTGCTGCATAAAACCAGAGATTGAAATGAGCACAGATAAAGTTCCTTAAGCCAAATATGGAATAGACAAGAGCTACTCCTTGCTCAACGAAATGGACTCAACACCCCATATTAAACGCCTAAGAATGTACCTGACTAGTAATTATCTTAAAACCTATGGATTGCTATGTCTCCAAAAGAGAATCAAGCGTGTGTACAGGGGCATAAACGCAGCAGTGATAGGATTGGAGAGGTTCGGTGAGCAAATGAAGACCCTTTGAAGTCATATTGCATGGTACCCATTCCACGGGTTTCAACTACCCAGGTTTAAGGTATTCTTCCTTCAGCTAAAACATGCATGTGGAACCTAGAGTATGATCAACCATGTGATCGGGAGACGTGTTCAAATATGTCTCAGTTTTCGTACCCTGGTACTCGGGTGCAACATTCCAGATGCTTTACTAACACTCTCCCCACTTGGAGAGTCAGTCCCTTTAACCTCCTGTTTGGCCCAGTTTGCAATTTCTGCGGAAGATGAACAGGAATAGCGAGAACCAATGAGAGACTAGCTGGAGGTGTCTGGACGGGCAAATTTAACTCTCATTTCCCACCAGGAAAAGGAATCAACCAAAGGCTCAGCATGCAGTGCCGGAACCAGATTAGGGACTGAAGCCATCCTGCGGTGTTGCGGCCAGGTCACAAGAAAGCGAGTTGAAGAAAGGAACTCAGGGGCACTGTAATTCACAAACTTGCAGAGTTATAAATGACAGCTATCGTCCAAAAATATACTGAAGTAAGGCTGCCAAGAGGACTTGAAAGTGGGGCAGAATTGCAGGAAACCGATTTCAGGAGGTAGACTGGAATTGCATTGAAAGCATAGGAAAAGAGGCAGAGCGTCCACAATGATGCACCTGGCCAAAAAGGGCGTATGCGTTTTTTCCTGAATATATTCAGGAAAAAACGCATACGCCCTTTTTGGCCAACCAAGCAAGCTTGCAAAGGAAATCTGCACTACAATGAAGTCTCACTTCCCCCCGGTCAAAAGGACCATCTGAAAAAAGTGTAAAATCCAGAAAGGCAGGACAGGCCATGGAGAACTGGGAGCCTTGTTATGCTGATGGGCGGGATGTAAATTGCCAACAGACACTCGGGAGAAGTGTATGGTGTTTCCTGAAACATCTAAGAAACAAAGCAACAGAGCCTAGGGCACTTCCACTTATGGTCCTATAGCTTAGGGAAATTAAAATCAAAAAGACACAGCCACCCCAAAGTTTGGGACGGCTCTGTTTACAAGAACCTCGTTTACCGTACAAGTTCAATATCACAGAAAGTGAAAAATGGATAAAGAACTTGTGGTACTTACGTACAATGCAGTATCACTCAGCAATGAAATCTATGTCATCAGGCCCATAGCAGCATAATGAGTGGATTCAGGTACGATGATTCTAACTGAAATAAGTCACACAGAAAAAGAAACATCATAAGATGTTACTAATACACGGAATGTAAACTTGGCTACACAGGAACTGAATTACAGAACAGAACAGGGTCTCAAATTTAGAAAACCAACTTATGCTTGCTTAAGGGGAAAGGTGAGTTGGGGTGCTGCATAAAACCAGAGATTGAAATGAGCACAGATAAAGTAACTTAAGCCAAATATGGAATAGACAAGAGCTACTCCTTGCTCAACGAAATGGACTCAACACCGCATATTAAACGCCTAAGAATGTACCTGACTAGTAAGTATCTTAAAACCTATGGATTGCTATGTCTCCGAAAGAGAATCAAGCATGTGTACAGGGGCATAAACGCAGCAGTGATAGGATTGGAGAGGTTCGGTGAGCAAATGAAGACCCTTTGAAGTCATATTGCATGGTACCCATTCCACGGGTCTCAACTCTCCAGGTTTAAGGTATTCTTCCTTCAGCTAAAACATGCATGTGGAACCCAGAGTATGATCATCCATGTGAACGGGAGACGTGTTCAAATATGTCTCAGTTTTCCTCCCCTGGTACTGGGGTGCAACATTCCAGACGCGTTACTAACACTCTCCCCACTTGGAGAGTCAGCGCCTTTAACCTCCTGTTTGGCCCAGTTTGCAATTTCTGCGGAAGATGAACAGGAATAGCGAGAACCAATGAGAGACTAGCTGGAGGTGTCTGGACGGGCAAATTTAACTCTCATTTCCCACCAGGAAGAGGAATTAAACAAAGGCTCAGCGTGCCGTGTCGGAACCAGATTAGAGCCTGAAGCCATCCTGCGGTGTTGCGGCCAGCTCACAAGAAAGCGAGTTGAAGAAAGGAGCTCAGGGGCACTGTAATTCACAAACCTGCAGAGTTATAAATGACAGCTATCGTCCAAAAATATACTGAAGTAAGGCTGCCAAGAGGACTTGAAAGCGGGGCAGAATTGCAGGAAACCGATTTCAGGAGGTAGACTGGAATTGAATTGAAAGCATAGGAAAAGAGGCAGAACGTCCACAATGATGCACTTGGCCAAAAAGGGCGTATGCGTTTTTTCCTGAATATATTCAGGAAAAAACGCATATGCCCTTTTTGGCTAACCAAGCAAGCTTGCAAAGGAAATCTGCACTACAATGAAGTCTCACTTCCCCCCGGTCAAAAGGGCCATCTGAAAAAAGTGTAAAATCCAGAAAGGCAGGACAGGCCATGGAGAACTGGGAGCCTTGTTATGCTGATGGGCAGGATGTAAATTGCCAACAGACACTCGGGAAATGTGTATGGTGTTTCCTGAAACATCTAAGAAACAAAGCAACAGAGCCTAGGGCACTTCCACTTATGGTCCTATAGCTTAGGGAAATTAAAATCAAAAAGACACAGCCACCCCAAAGTTTGGGATGCCTCTGTTTACAAGAACCTCGTTTACCGTACAAGTTCAATATCACAGAAAGTGAAAAATGGATAAAGAACTTGTGGTACTCATGTACAATGCAGTATCACTCAGCAATGAAATCTATGTCATCAGGCCCGTAGCAGCATAATGAGTGGATTCAGGTACGATGATTCTAACTGAAATAAGTCACACAGAAAAAGAAACATCATAAGATATCACTAATACACGGAATTTAAACTTGGCTACACAGGAACTGATTTACAGAATAGAACAGGGTCTCAAATTTAGAAAACCAACTTATGCTTGCTTAAGGGGAAAGGTGAGTTGGGGTGCTGCATAAAACCAGAGATTGAAATGAGCACAGATAAAGTTCCTTAAGCCAAATATGGAATAGACAAGAGCTACTCCTTGCTCAACGAAATGGACTCAACACCCCATATTAAACGCCTAAGAATGTACCTGACTAGTAAGTATCTTAAAACCTATGGATTGCTATGTCTCCAAAAGAGAATCAAGCGTGTGTACAGGGGCATAAACGCAGCAGTGATAGGATTGGAGAGGTTCGGTGAGCAAATGAAGACCCTTTGAAGTCATATTGCATGGTACCCATTCCACGGGTCTCAACTCTCCAGGTTTAAGGTATTCTTCCTTCAGCTAAAACATGCATGTGGAACCCAGAGTATGATCAACCGTGTGAATGGGAGACGTGTTCAAGTATGTCTCAGTTTTCCTCCCCTGATACTCGGGTGCAACATTCCAGATGCTTTACTAACACTCTCCCCACTTGGACAGTCAGCGCCTTTAACCTCCTGTTTGGCCCAGTTTGCAATTTCTGCGGAAGATGAACAGGAATAGCGAGAACCAATGAGAGACTAGCTGGAGGTGTCTGGACGGGCAAATTTAACTCTCATTTCCCACCAGGAAGAGGAAATAACCAAAGGCTCAGCGTGCCGTGCCGGAACCAGATTAGGGCCTGAAGCCATCCTGCGGTGTTGCGGCCAGGTCAAAATAAAGCGAGTTGAAGAAAGGAGCTCAGGGGCACTGTAATTCACAAACCTGCAGAGTTATAAATGACAGCTATCGTCCAAAAATATACTGAAGTAAGGCTGCCAAGAGGACTTGAAAGCGGGGCAGAATTGCAGGAAACCGATTTCAGGAGGTAGACTGGAATTGTATTGAAAGCATAGGAAAAGAGGCAGAACGTCCACAATGATGCACTTGGCCAAAAAGGGCGTATGCGTTTTTTCCTGAATATATTCAGGAAAAAACGCATACGCACTTTTTGGCCAACAAAGCAAGCTTGCAAAGGAAATCTGCACTACAATGAAGTCTCACTTCCCCCCGGTCAAAAGGGCCATCTGAAAAAAGTGTAAAATCCAGAAAGGCAGGACAGGCCATGGAGAACTGGGAGCCTTGTTATGCTGATGGGCGGGATGTAAATTGCCAACAGACACTCGGGAGAAGTGTATGGTGTTTCCTGAAACATCTAAAAAACAAAGCAACAGAGCCTAGGGCACTTCCACTTATGGTCCTATAGCTTAGGGAAATTAAAATCAAAAAGACACAGCCACCCCAAAGTTTGGGACGCCTCTGTTTACAAGAACCTCGTTTACCGTACAAGTTCAGTATCACAGAAAGTGAAAAATGGATAAAGAACTTGTGGTACTTACGTACAATGCAGTACCACTCAGCAATGAAATCTATGTCATCAGGCCCGTAGCAGCATAATGAGTGGATTCAGGTACGATGATTCTAACTGAAATAAGTCACACAGAAAAAGAAACATCATAAGATATCACTAATACACGGAATGTAAACTTGGCTACACAGGAACTGAATTCCAAAACAGAACAGGGTCTCAAATTTAGAAAACCAACTTATGCTTGCTTAAGGGGAAAGGTGAGTTGGGGTGCTGCATAAAACCAGAGATTGAAATGAGCACAGATAAAGTTCCTTAAGCCAAATATGGAATAGACAAGAGCTACTCCTTGCTCAACGAAATGGACTCAACACCCCATATTAAACGCCTAAGAATGTACCTGACTAGTAATTATATTAAAAGCTATGGATTGCTATGTCTCCAAAAGAGAATCAAGCGTGTGTACAGGGGCATAAACGCAGCAGTGATAGGATTGGAGAGGTTCGGTGAGCAAATGAAGACCCTTTGAAGTCATATTGCATGGTACCCATTCCACGGGTTTAAACTACCCAGGTTTAAGGTATTCTTCCTTCAGCTAAAACATGCATGTGGAACCCAGAGTATGATCAACCGTGTGAATGGGAGACGTGTTCAAATATGTCTCAGTTTTCCTCCCCTGATACTCGGGTGCAACATTCCAGATGCTTTACTAACACTCTCCCCACTTGGACAGTCAGCGCCTTTAACCTCCTGTTTGGCCCAGTTTGCAATTTCTGCGGAAGATGAACAGGAATAGCGAGAACCAATGAGAGACTAGCTGGAGGTGTCTGGACGGGCAAATTTAACTCTCATTTCCCACCAGGAAGAGGAAATAACCAAAGGCTCAGCGTGCCGTGCCGGAACCAGATTAGGGCCTGAAGCCATCCTGCGGTGTTGCGACCAGGTCACAAGAAAGCGAGTTGAAGAAAGGAGCTCAGGGGCACTGTAATTCACAAACCTGCAGAGTTATAAATGACAGCTATCGTCCGAAAATATACTGAAGTAAGGCTGGCAAGAGGACTTGAAAACGGGGCAGAATTGCAGGAAACCGATTTCAGGAGGTAGACTGGAATTGTATTGAAAGCATAGGAAAAGAGGCAGAACGTCCACAATGATGCACTTGGCCAAAAAGGGCGTATGCGTTTTTTCCTGAATATATTCAGGAAAAAACGCATACGCACTTTTTGGCCAACCAAGCAAGCTTGCAAAGGAAATCTGCACTACAATGAAGTCTCACTTCCCCCCGGTCAAAAGGGCCATCTGAAAAAAGTGTAAAATCCAGAAAGGCAGGACAGGCCATGGAGAACTGGGAGCCTTGTTATGCTGATGGGCGGGATGTAAATTGCCAACAGACACTCGGGAGAAGTGTATGGTGTTTCCTGAAACATCTAAAAAACAAAGCAACAGAGCCTAGGGCACTTCCACTTATGGTCGTATAACTTAGGGAAATTAAAATCAAAAAGACACAGCCACCCCAAAGTTTGGGACGCCTCTGTTTACAAGAACCTCGTTTACCGTACAAGTTCAATATCACAGAAAGTGAAAAATGGATAAAGAACTTGTGGTACTTACGTACAATGCAGTATCACTCAGCAATGAAATCTATGTCATCAGGCCCATAGCAGCATAATGAGTGGATTCAGGTACGATGATTCTAACTGAAATAAGTCACACAGAAAAAGAAACATCATAAGATGTCACTAATACACGGAATGTAAACTTGGCTACACAGGAACTGAATTACAGAACAGAACAGGGTCTCAAATTTAGAAAACCAACTTATGCTTGCTTAAGGGGAAAGGTGAGTTGGGGTGCTGCATAAAACCAGAGATTGAAATGAGCACAGATAAAGTTCCTTAAGCCAAATATGGAATAGACAAGAGCTACTCCTTGCTCAACGAAATGGACTCAACACCGCATATTAAACGCCTAAGAATGTACCTGGCTAGTAAGTATCTTAAAACCTATGGATTGCTATGTCTCCAAAAGAGAATCAAGCGTGTGTACAGGGGCATAAACGCAGCAGCGATAGGATTGGAGACGTTCAGTGAGCAAATGAAGACCCTTTGAAGTCATATTGCATGGTACCCATTCCACGGGTCTCAACTCTCCAGGTTAAAGGTATTCTTCCTTCAGCTAAAACATGCATGTGGAACCCAGAGTATGATCAACCGTGTGAACGGGAGACGTGTTCAAATATGTCTCAGTTTTCCTCCCCTGGTACTCGGGTGCAACATTCCAGACGCTTTACTAACACTCTCCCCACTTGGAGAGTCAGCGCCTTTAACCTCCTGTTTGGCCCAGTTTGCAATTTCTGCGGAAGATGAACAGGAATAGGGAGAACCAATGAGAGACTAGCTGGAGGTGTCTGGACACGCAAATTTAACTCTGATTTCCCACCAGGAAGAGGAAATAACCAAAGGCTCAGCGTGCCGTGCCGGAACCAGATTAGGGCCTGAAGCCATCCTGCGGTGTTGCGGCCAGGTCACAAGAAAGCGAGTTGAAGAAAGGAGCTCAGGAGCACTGTAATTCACAAACCTGCAGAGTTATAAATGACAGCTATCGTCCAAAAATATACTGAAGTAAGGCAGCCAAGAGGACTTGAATGCGGGGCAGAATTGCAGGAAACCGATTTCAGGAGGTAGACTGGAATTGCATTGAAAGCATAGGAAAAGAGGCAGAACGTCCACAATGATGCACTTGGCCAAAAAGGGCGTATGCGTTTTTTCCTGAATATATTCAGGAAAAAACGCATACGCCCTTTTTGGCTAACCAAGCAAGCTTGCAAAGGAAATCTGCACTACAATGAAGTCTCACTTCCCCCCGGTCAAAAGGGCCATCTGAAAAAAGTGTAAAATCCAGAAAGGCAGGACAGGCCATGGAGAACTGGGAGCCTTGTTATGCTGATGGGCAGGATGTAAATTGCCAACAGACACTCGGGAGAAGTGTATGGTGTTTCCTGAAACATCTAAGAAACAAAGCAACAGAGCCTAGGGCACTTCCACTTATGGTCCTATAGCTTAGGGAAATTAAAATCAAAAAGACACAGCCACCCCAAAGTTTGGGACGCCTCTGTTTACAAGAACCTCGTTTACCGTACAAGTTCAGTATCACAGAAAGTGAAAAATGGATAAAGAACTTGTGGTACTCATGTACAATGCAGTATCACTCAGCAATGAAATCTATGTCATCAGGCCCGTAGCAGCATAATGAGTGGATTCAGGTACGATGATTCTAACTGAAATAAGTCACACAGAAAAAGAAACATCATAAGATATCACTAATACACGGAATTTAAACTTGGCTACACAGGAACTGAATTACAGAATAGAACAGGGTCTCAAATTTAGAAAACCAACTTATGCTTGCTTAAGGGTAAAGGTGAGTTGGGGTGCTGCATAAAACCAGAGATTGAAATGAGCACAGATAAAGTTCCTTAAGCCAAATATGGAATAGACAAGAGCTACTCCTTGCTCAACGAAATGGACTCAACACCCCATATTAAACGCCTACGAATGTACCTGACTAGTAAGTATCTTAAAACCTATGGATTGCTATGTCTCCAAAAGAGAATCAAGCGTGTGTACAGGGGCATAAACGCAGCAGTGATAGGATTGGAGAGGTTCGGTGAGCAAATGAAGACCCTTTGAAGTCATATTGCATGGTACCCATTCCACGGGTCTCAACTCTCCAGGTTTAAGGTATTCTTCCTTCAGCTAAAACATGCATGTGGAACCTAGAGTATGATCAACCGTGTGATCGGGAGACGTGTTCAAATATGTCTCAGTTTTCCTCCCCTGGTACTCGGGTGCAACATTCCAGACGCTTTACTAACACTCTCCCCACTTGGAGAGTCAGCGCCTTTAACCTCCTGTTTGGCCCAGTTTGCAATTTCTGCGGAAGATGAACAGGAATAGCGAGAACCAATGAGAGACTAGCTGGAGGTGTCTGGACGGGCAAATTTAACTCTCATTTCCCACCAGGAAGAGGAATTAACCAAAGGCTCAGCGTGCCGTGCCGGAACAAGATTAGGGCCTGTAGCCATCCTGCGGTGTTGCGGCCAGCTCACAAGAAAGCGAGTTGAAGAAAGGAGCTCAGGGGCACTGTAATTCACAAACCTGCAGAGTTATAAATGACAGCTATCGTCCAAAAATATACTGAAGTAAGGCTGCCAAGAGGACTTGAAAGCGGGGCAGAATTGCAGGAAACCGATTTCAGGAGGTAGACTGGAATTGCATTGAAAGCATAGGAAAAGAGGCAGAACGTCCACAATGATGCACTTGGCCAAAAAGGGCGTATGCGTTTTTTCCTGAATATATTCAGGAAAAAACGCATACGCCCTTTTTGGCCAACCAAGCAAGCTTGCAAAGGAAATCTGCACTATAATGAAGTCTCACTTCCCCCCAGTCAAAAGGGCCATCTGAAAAAAGTGTAAAATCCAGAAAGGCAGGACAGGCCATGGAGAACTGGGAGCCTTGTTATTCTTATGGGCGGGATGTAAATTGCCAACAGACACTAGGGAGAAGTGTATGGTGTTTCCTGAAATATCTAAAAAACAAAGCAACAGAGCCTAGGGCACTTCCACTTATGGTCCTATAGCTTAGGGAAATTAAAATCAAAAAGACACAGCCACCCCGAAGTTTGGGACGCCTCTGTTTACAAGAACCTCATTTACCGTACAAGTTCAATATCACAGAAAGTGAAAAATGGATAAAGAACTTGTGGTACTTATGTACAATGCAGTATCACTCAGCAATGAAATCTATGTCATCAGGCCCGTAGCAGCATAATGAGTGGATTCAGGTACGATGATTCTACCTGAAATAAGTCACACAGAAAAAGAAACATCATAAGATATCACTAATACACGGAATGTAAACTTGGCTACACAGGAACTGAATTCCAAAACAGAACAGGGTCTCAAATTTAGAAAACCAACTTATGCTTGCTTAAGGGGAAAGGTGAGTTGGGGTGCTGCATAAAACCAGAGATTGAAATGAGCACAGATAAAGTTCCTTAAGCTAAATATGGAATAGACAAGAGCTACTCCTTGCTCAACGAAATGGACTCAACACCGCATATTAAACGCCTAAGAATGTACCTGACTAGTAAGTATCTTAAAACCTATGGATTGCTATGTCTCCGAAAGAGAATCAAGCATGTGTACAGGGGCATAAACGCAGCAGTGATAAGATTGGAGAGGTTCAGTGAGCAAATGAAGACCCTTTGAAGTCATATTGCATGGTACCCATTCCACGGGTTTCAACTACCCAGGTTTAAGGTATTCTTCCTTCAGCTAAAACATGCATGTGGAACCTAGAGTATGATCAACCATGTGATCGGGAGACGTGTTCAAATATGTCTCAGTTTTCGTACCCTGGTACTCGGGTGCAACATTCCAGACGCTTTACTAACACTCTCCCCACTTGGAGAGTCAGTCCCTTTAACCTCCTGTTTGGCCCAGTTTGCAATTTCTGCGGAAGATGAACAGGAATAGGGAGAACCAATGAGAGACTAGCTGGAGGTGTCTGGACGGGCAAATTTAACTCTCATTTCCCACCAGAGAGAGGAATTAACCAAAGGCTCAGCGTGCCGTGCCGGAACCAGATTAGGGCCTGAAGCCATCCTGCGGTGTTGTGGCAAGGTCACAAGAAAGCGAGTTGAAGAAAGGAGCTCAGGGGCACTGTAATTCACAAACCTGCAGAGTTATAAATGACAGCTACCGTCCAAAAATATACTGAAGTAAGGCCGCCAAGAGGACTTGAAAGCGGGGCAGAACTGCAGGAAACTGATTTCAGGAGGTAGACTGGAATTGCATTGAAAGCATAGGAAAAGAGGCAGAGCATCCACAATGATGCACTTGGCCAAAAATTGCGTATGCGTTTTTTCCTGAATATATTCAGGAAAAAACGCATACGCCCTTTTTGGCCAACCAAGCAAGCTTGCAAAGGAAATCTGCACTACAATGAAGTCTCACTTCCCCCCGGTCAAAAGGGCCATCTGAAAAAAGTGTAAAATCCAGAAAGGCAGGACAGGCCATGGAGAACTGGGAGCATTGTTATGCTGATGGGCGGGATGTAAATTGCCAACAGACACTTGGGAGAAGTGTATGGTGTTTCCTGAAACATCTAAAAAACACAGCAACAGAGCCTAGGGCACTTCCACTTATGGTCCTATAGCTTAGGGAAATTAAAATCAAAAAGACACAGCCACCCCATAGTTTGGGACGCCTCTGTTTACAAGAACCTCATTTACAGTACAAGTTCAACATAGCAGAAAGTGAAAAATGGATAAAGAAGTTGTGGTATTTACTTACAAAGCAATATCACTCAGCAATGCAATCTATGTCATCAGGCCCTTATCAGCACAATGAGTGGATTCAGGTATGATGATTCTAACTGAAATAAGTCACACAGAAAATGAAACATCATAAGATATCAGTAATACACGGAATGTAAACTTGGCTACACAGGAACTGAATTACACAACAGAACAGGGTCTCAAATTTAGAAAACCAACTTATGCTTGCTTAAGGGGAAAGGTGAGTTGGGGTGCTGCATAAAACCAGAGATTGAAATGAGCACAGATAAAGTTCCTTAAGCCAAATATGGAATAGACAAGAGCTACTCCTTGCTCAACGAAATGGACTCAACACCCCATATTAAACGCCTAAGAATGTACCTGACTTGTAAGTATCTTAAAACCTATGGATTGCTATGTCTCCGAAAGAGAATCAAGCATGTGTACAGGGGCATAAACGCAGCAGTGATAGGATTGGAGAGGTTCGGTGAGCAAATGAAGACCCTTTGAAGTCATATTGCATGGTACCCATTCCACGGGTTTCAACTACCCAGGTTTAAGGTATTCTTCCTTCAGCTAAAACATGCATGTGGAACCCAGAGTATGATCAACCGTGTGAACGGGAGACGTGTACAAATATGTCTCAGTTTTCCTCCCCTGGTACTCGGGTGCAACATTCCAGATGCTTTACTAACACTCTCCCCACTTGGAGAGTCAGTCCCTTTAACCTCCTGTTTGGCCCAGTTTGCAATTTCTGCAGAAGATGAATAGGAATAAGGAGAACCAATGAGAGACTAGCTAGAGGTGTCTGGACGGGCAAATTTAACTCTCATTTCCCACCAGGAAGAGGAATTAACCAAAGGCTCAGCGTGCCGTTCCGGAACCAGATTAGGGCCTGAAGCCATCCTGTGGTGTTGCGGCCAGCTCACAAGAAAGCGAGTTGAAGAAAGGAGCTCAGGGGCACTGTAATTCACAAACCTGCAGAGTTATAAATGACAGCTATCGTCCAAAAATATACTGAAGTAAGGCTCCCAAGAGGACTTGAAAGCGGGGCAGAATTGCAGGAAACCGAGTTCAGGAGGTAGACTGGAATTGCATTGAAAGCATAGGAAAAGAGGCAGAACGTCCACAATGATGCACTTGGCCAAAAAGGGCGTATGCGTTTTTTCCTGAATATATTCAGGAAAAAACGCATACGCCCTTTTTGGCCAACCAAGCAAGCTTGCAAAGGAAATCTGCACTACAATGAAGTCTCACTTCCCCCCGGTCAAAAGGGCCATCTGAAAAAAGTGTAAAATCCAGAAAGTCAGGACAGGCCATGGAGAACTGGGAGCCTTGTTATGCTGATGGGCGGGATGTAAATTGCCAACAGACACTGGGGAGAAGTGTATGGTGTTTCCTGAAACATCTAAAAAACAAAGCAACAGAGCCTAGGGCACTTCCACTTATGGTCCTATAGCTTAGGGAAATTAAAATCAAAAAGACACAGCCACCCCAAAGTTTGGGACGGCTTTGTTTACAAGAACCTCGTTTACAGTACAAGTTCAACATCGCAGAAACTGAAAAATGGATAAAGAAGTTGTGGTATTTACTTACAAAGCAATATCACTCAGCAATGAAATCTATGTCATCAGGCACTTATCAGCACAATGAGTGGATTCAGGTATGATGATTCTAACTGAAGTAAGTCACAAAGAAAAAGAAACATCATAAGATATCAGTAATACACGGAATGTAAACGTGGCTACACAGGAACTGAATTCCAAAACAGAACAGGGTCTCAAATTTAGAAAACCAACTTATGCTTGCTTAAGGGGAAAGGTGAGTTGGTGTGCTGCATAAAACCAGAGATTGAAATGAGCACAGATAAAGTTCCTGAAGCCAAATATGGAATAGACAAGAGCTACTCCTTGCTCAACGAAATGGACTCAACACCCCATATTACGCCTAAGAATGTACCTGACTAATAAGTATCTTAAAACCTATGGATTGCTATGTCTCCAAAAGAGAATCAAGCGTGTGTACAGGGGCATAAACGCAGCAGTGATAGGATTGGAGAGGTTCGGTGAGCAAATGAAGACCCTTTGAAGTCATATTGCATGGTACCCATTCCACGGGTTTCAACTACCCAGGTTTAAGGTATTCTTCCTTCAGCTAAAACATGCATGTGGAACCCAGAGTATGATCAACCGTGTGAACGGGAGACGTGTTCAAATATGTCTCAGTTTTCCTCCCCTGGTACTCGGGTGCAACATTCCAGACGCTTTACTAACACTCTCCCCACTTGGAGAGTCAGCGCCTTTAACCTCCTGTTTGGCCCAGTTTGCAATTTCTGCGGAAGATGAACAGGAATAGGGAGAACCAATGAGAGACTAGCTGGAGGTGTCTGGACGGGCAAATTTAACTCTCATTTCCCACCAGGAAGAGGAAATAACCAAAGGCTCAGCGTGCCGTGCCAGAACCAGATTAGGGCCTGAAGCCATCCTGCAGTGTTGCGGCCAGCTCAAAAGAAAGGGAGTTGAAGAAAGGAGCTCAGGGGCACTGTAATTCACAAACCTGCAGAGTTATAAATGACAGCTATCGTCCAAAAATATACTGAAGTAAGGCTGCCAAGAGGACTTGAAAGCGGGGCAGAATTGCAGGAAACCGATTTCAGGAGGTAGACTGGAATTGCATTGAAAGCATAGGAAAAGAGGCAGAACGTCCACAATGATGCACTTGGCCAAAGAGGGCGTATGCGTTTTTTCCTGAATATATTCAGGAAAAAACGCATACGCCCTTTTTGGACAACCAAGCAAGCTTGCAAAGGAAATCTGCACTATAATGAAGTCTCACTTCCCCCCGGTCAAAAGGGCCATCTGAAAAAAGTGTAAAATCCAGAAAGGCAGGACAGGCCATGGAGAACTGGGAGCCTTGTTATTCTTATGGGCGGGATGTAAATTGCCAACAGACACTCGGGAGAAGTGTATGGTGTTTCCTGAAATATCTAAAAAACAAAGCAACAGAGCCTAGGGCACTTCCACTTATGGTCCTATAGCTTAGGGAAATTAAAATCAAAAAGACACAGCCACCCCGAAGTTTGGGACGCCTCTGTTTACAAGAACCTCATTTACCGTACAACTTCAATATCACAGAAAGTGAAAAATGGATAAAGAACTTGTGGTACTTACGTACAATGCAGTATCACTCAGCAATGAAATCTATGTCATCAGGCCCGTAGCAGCATAATGAGTGGATTCAGGTACGATGATTCTACCTGAAATAAGTCACACAGAAAAAGAAACATCATAAGATATCACTAATACACGGAATGTAAACTTGGCTACACAGGAACTGAATTCCAAAACAGAACAGGGTCTCAAATTTAGAAAACCAACTTATGCTTGCTTAAGGGGAAAGGTGAGTTGGGGTGCTGCATAAAACCAGAGATTGAAATGAGCACAGATAAAGTTCCTTAAGCCAAATATGGAATAGACAAGAGCTACTCCTTGCTCAACGAAATGGACTCAACACCGCATATTAAACGCCTAAGAATGTACCTGGCTAGTAAGTATCTTAAAACCTATGGATTGCTATGTCTCCAAAAGAGAATCAAGCGTGTGTACAGGGGCATAAACGCAGCAGCGATAGGATTGGAGACGTTCAGTGAGCAAATGAAGACCCTTTGAAGTCATATTGCATGGTACCCATTCCATGGGTCTCAACTCTCCAGGTTAAAGGTATTCTTCCTTCAGCTAAAACATGCATGTGGAACCCAGAGTATGATCAACCGTGTGAACGGGAGACGTGTTCAAATATGTCTCAGTTTTCCTCCCCTGGTACTCGGGTGCAACATTCCAGACGCTTTACTAACACTCTCCCCACTTGGAGAGTCAGCGCCTTTAACCTCCTGTTTGGCCCAGTTTGCAATTTCTGCGGAAGATGAACAGGAATAGGGAGAACCAATGAGAGACTAGCTGGAGGTGTCTGGACACGCAAATTTAACTCTGATTTCCCACCAGGAAGAGGAAATAACCAAAGGCTCAGCGTGCCATGCCGGAACCAGATTAGGGCCTGAAGCCATCCTGCGGTGTTGCGGCCAGGTCACAAGAAAGCGAGTTGAAGAAAGGAGCTCAGGAGCACTGTAATTCACAAACCTGCAGAGTTATAAATGACAGCTATCGTCCAAAAATATACTGAAGTAAGGCAGCCAAGAGGACTTGAATGCGGGGCAGAATTGCAGGAAACCGATTTCAGGAGGTAGACTGGAATTGCATTGAAAGCATAGGAAAAGAGGCAGAACGTCCACAATGATGCACTTGGCCAAAAAGGGCGTATGCGTTTTTTCCTGAATATATTCAGGAAAAAACGCATACGCCCTTTTTGGCTAACCAAGCAAGCTTGCAAAGGAAATCTGCACTACAATGAAGTCTCACTTCCCCCCGGTCAAAAGGGCCATCTGAAAAAAGTGTAAAATCCAGAAAGGCAGGACAGGCCATGGAGAACTGGGAGCCTTGTTATGCTGATGGGCAGGATGTAAATTGCCAACAGACACTCGGGAGAAGTGTATGGTGTTTCCTGAAACATCTAAGAAACAAAGCAACAGAGCCTAGGGCACTTCCACTTATGGTCCTATAGCTTAGGGAAATTAAAATCAAAAAGACACAGCCACCCCAAAGTTTGGGACGCCTCTGTTTACAAGAACCTCGTTTACCGTACAAGTTCAGTATCACAGAAAGTGAAAAATGGATAAAGAACTTGTGGTACTCATGTACAATGCAGTATCACTCAGCAATGAAATCTATGTCATCAGGCCCGTAGCAGCATAATGAGTGGATTCAGGTACGATGATTCTAACTGAAATAAGTCACACAGAAAAAGAAACATCATAAGATATCACTAATACACGGAATTTAAACTTGGCTACACAGGAACTGAATTACAGAATAGAACAGGGTCTCAAATTTAGAAAACCAACTTATGCTTGCTTAAGGGTAAAGGTGAGTTGGGGTGCTGCATAAAACCAGAGATTGAAATGAGCACAGATAAAGTTCCTTAAGCCAAATATGGAATAGACAAGAGCTACTCCTTGCTCAACGAAATGGACTCAACACCCCATATTAAACGCCTACGAATGTACCTGACTAGTAAGTATCTTAAAACCTATGGATTGCTATGTCTCCAAAAGAGAATCAAGCGTGTGTACAGGGGCATAAACGCAGCAGTGATAGGATTGGAGAGGTTCGGTGAGCAAATGAAGACCCTTTGAAGTCATATTGCATGGTACCCATTCCACGGGTCTCAACTCTCCAGGTTTAAGGTATTCTTCCTTCAGCTAAAACATGCATGTGGAACCTAGAGTATGATCAACCGTGTGATCGGGAGACGTGTTCAAATATGTCTCAGTTTTCCTCCCCTGGTACTCGGGTGCAACATTCCAGACGCTTTACTAACACTCTCCCCACTTGGAGAGTCAGCGCCTTTAACCTCCTGTTTGGCCCAGTTTGCAATTTCTGCGGAAGATGAACAGGAATAGCGAGAACCAATGAGAGACTAGCTGGAGGTGTCTGGACGGGCAAATTTAACTCTCATTTCCCACCAGGAAGAGGAATTAACCAAAGGCTCAGCGTGCCGTGCCGGAACCAGATTAGGGCCTGAAGCCATCCTGCGGTGTTGCGGCCAGCTCACAAGAAAGCGAGTTGAAGAAAGGAGCTCAGGGGCACTGTAATTCACAAACCTGCAGAGTTATAAATGACAGCTATCGTCCAAAAATATACTGAAGTAAGGCTGCCAAGAGGACTTGAAAGCGGGGCAGAATTGCAGGAAACCGATTTCAGGAGGTAGACTGGAATTGCATTGAAAGCATAGGAAAAGAGGCAGAACGTCCACAATGATGCACTTGGCCAAAAAGGGCGTATGCGTTTTTTCCTGAATATATTCAGGAAAAAACGCATACGCCCTTTTTGGCCAACCAAGCAAGCTTGCAAAGGAAATCTGCACTATAATGAAGTCTCACTTCCCCCCAGTCAAAAGGGCCATCTGAAAAAAGTGTAAAATCCAGAAAGGCAGGACAGGCCATGGAGAACTGGGAGCCTTGTTATTCTTATGGGCGGGATGTAAATTGCCAACAGACACTAGGGAGAAGTGTATGGTGTTTCCTGAAATATCTAAAAAACAAAGCAACAGAGCCTAGGGCACTTCCACTTATGGTCCTATAGCTTAGGGAAATTAAAATCAAAAAGACACAGCCACCCCGAAGTTTGGGACGCCTCTGTTTACAAGAACCTCATTTACCGTACAAGTTCAATATCACAGAAAGTGAAAAATGGATAAAGAACTTGTGGTACTTATGTACAATGCAGTATCACTCAGCAATGAAATCTATGTCATCAGGCCCGTAGCAGCATAATGAGTGGATTCAGGTACGATGATTCTACCTGAAATAAGTCACACAGAAAAAGAAACATCATAAGATATCACTAATACACGGAATGTAAACTTGGCTACACAGGAACTGAATTCCAAAACAGAACAGGGTCTCAAATTTAGAAAACCAACTTATGCTTGCTTAAGGGGAAAGGTGAGTTGGGGTGCTGCATAAAACCAGAGATTGAAATGAGCACAGATAAAGTTCCTTAAGCTAAATATGGAATAGACAAGAGCTACTCCTTGCTCAACGAAATGGACTCAACACCGCATATTAAACGCCTAAGAATGTACCTGACTAGTAAGTATCTTAAAACCTATGGATTGCTATGTCTCCGAAAGAGAATCAAGCATGTGTACAGGGGCATAAACGCAGCAGTGATAAGATTGGAGAGGTTCAGTGAGCAAATGAAGACCCTTTGAAGTCATATTGCATGGTACCCATTCCACGGGTTTCAACTACCCAGGTTTAAGGTATTCTTCCTTCAGCTAAAACATGCATGTGGAACCTAGAGTATGATCAACCATGTGATCGGGAGACGTGTTCAAATATGTCTCAGTTTTCGTACCCTGGTACTCGGGTGCAACATTCCAGACGCTTTACTAACACTCTCCCCACTTGGAGAGTCAGTCCCTTTAACCTCCTGTTTGGCCCAGTTTGCAATTTCTGCGGAAGATGAACAGGAATAGGGAGAACCAATGAGAGACTAGCTGGAGGTGTCTGGACGGGCAAATTTAACTCTCATTTCCCACCAGAGAGAGGAATTAACCAAAGGCTCAGCGTGCCGTGCCGGAACCAGATTAGGGCCTGAAGCCATCCTGCGGTGTTGTGGCAAGGTCACAAGAAAGCGAGTTGAAGAAAGGAGCTCAGGGGCACTGTAATTCACAAACCTGCAGAGTTATAAATGACAGCTACCGTCCAAAAATATACTGAAGTAAGGCCGCCAAGAGGACTTGAAAGCGGGGCAGAACTGCAGGAAACTGATTTCAGGAGGTAGACTGGAATTGCATTGAAAGCATAGGAAAAGAGGCAGAGCATCCACAATGATGCACTTGGCCAAAAATTGCGTATGCGTTTTTTCCTGAATATATTCAGGAAAAGACGCATACGCCCTTTTTGGCCAACCAAGCAAGCTTGCAAAGGAAATCTGCACTACAATGAAGTCTCACTTCCCCCCGGTCAAAAGGGCCATCTGAAAAAAGTGTAAAATCCAGAAAGGCAGGACAGGCCATGGAGAACTGGGAGCATTGTTATGCTGATGGGCGGGATGTAAATTGCCAACAGACACTTGGGAGAAGTGTATGGTGTTTCCTGAAACATCTAAAAAACACAGCAACAGAGCCTAGGGCACTTCCACTTATGGTCCTATAGCTTAGGGAAATTAAAATCAAAAAGACACAGCCACCCCATAGTTTGGGACGCCTCTGTTTACAAGAACCTCATTTACAGTACAAGTTCAACATAGCAGAAAGTGAAAAATGGATAAAGAAGTTGTGGTATTTACTTACAAAGCAATATCACTCAGCAATGCAATCTATGTCATCAGGCCCTTATCAGCACAATGAGTGGATTCAGGTATGATGATTCTAACTGAAATAAGTCACACAGAAAATGAAACATCATAAGATATCAGTAATACACGGAATGTAAACTTGGCTACACAGGAACTGAATTACACAACAGAACAGGGTCTCAAATTTAGAAAACCAACTTATGCTTGCTTAAGGGGAAAGGTGAGTTGGGGTGCTGCATAAAACCAGAGATTGAAATGAGCACAGATAAAGTTCCTTAAGCCAAATATGGAATAGACAAGAGCTACTCCTTGCTCAACGAAATGGACTCAACACCCCATATTAAACGCCTAAGAATGTACCTGACTTGTAAGTATCTTAAAACCTATGGATTGCTATGTCTCCGAAAGAGAATCAAGCATGTGTACAGGGGCATAAACGCAGCAGTGATAGGATTGGAGAGGTTCGGTGAGCAAATGAAGACCCTTTGAAGTCATATTGCATGGTACCCATTCCACGGGTTTCAACTACCCAGGTTTAAGGTATTCTTCCTGCAGCTAAAACATGCATGTGGAACCCAGAGTATGATCAACCGTGTGAACGGGAGACGTGTACAAATATGTCTCAGTTTTCCTCCCCTGGTACTCGGGTGCAACATTCCAGATGCTTTACTAACACTCTCCCCACTTGGAGAGTCAGTCCCTTTAACCTCCTGTTTGGCCCAGTTTGCAATTTCTGCGGAAGATGAATAGGAATAAGGAGAACCAATGAGAGACTAGCTAGAGGTGTCTGGACGGGCAAATTTAACTCTCATTTCCCACCAGGAAGAGGAATTAACCAAAGGCTCAGCGTGCCGTGCCGGAACCAGATTAGGGCCTGAAGCCATCCTGTGGTGTTGCGGCCAGCTCACAAGAAAGCGAGTTGAAGAAAGGAGCTCAGGGGCACTGTAATTCACAAACCTGCAGAGTTATAAATGACAGCTATCGTCCAAAAATATACTGAAGTAAGGCTGCCAAGAGGACTTGAAAGCGGGGCAGAATTGCAGGAAACCGAGTTCAGGAGGTAGACTGGAATTGCATTGAAAGCATAGGAAAAGAGGCAGAACGTCCACAATGATGCACTTGGCCAAAAAGGGCGTATGCGTTTTTTCCTGAATATATTCAGGAAAAAACGCATACGCCCTTTTTGGCCAACCAAGCAAGCTTGCAAAGGAAATCTGCACTACAATGAAGTCTCACTTCCCCCCGGTCAAAAGGGCCATCTGAAAAAAGTGTAAAATCCAGAAAGGCAGGACAGGCCATGGAGAACTGGGAGCCTTGTTATGCTGATGGGCGGGATGTAAATTGCCAACAGACACTGGGGAGAAGTGTATGGTGTTTCCTGAAACATCTAAAAAACAAAGCAACAGAGCCTAGGGCACTTCCACTTATGGTCCTATAGCTTAGGGAAATTAAAATCAAAAAGACACAGCCACCCCAAAGTTTGGGACGGCTTTGTTTACAAGAACCTCGTTTACAGTACAAGTTCAACATCGCAGAAACTGAAAAATGGATAAAGAAGTTGTGGTATTTACTTACAAAGCAATATCACTCAGCAATGAAATCTATGTCATCAGGCCCTTATCAGCACAATGAGTGGATTCAGGTATGATGATTCTAACTGAAGTAAGTCACAAAGAAAAAGAAACATCATAAGATATCAGTAATACACGGAATGTAAACGTGGCTACACAGGAACTGAATTCCAAAACAGAACAGGGTCTCAAATTTAGAAAACCAACTTATGCTTGCTTAAGGGGAAAGGTGAGTTGGTGTGCTGCATAAAACCAGAGATTGAAATGAGCACAGATAAAGTTCCTGAAGCCAAATATGGAATAGACAAGAGCTACTCCTTGCTCAACGAAATGGACTCAACACCCCATATTACGCCTAAGAATGTACCTGACTAATAAGTATCTTAAAACCTATGGATTGCTATGTCTCCAAAAGAGAATCAAGCGTGTGTACAGGGGCATAAACGCAGCAGTGATAGGATTGGAGAGGTTCGGTGAGCAAATGAAGACCCTTTGAAGTCATATTGCATGGTACCCATTCCACGGGTCTCAACTCTCCAGGTTTAAGGTATTCTTCCTTCAGCTAAAACATGCATGTGGAACCCAGAGTATGATCAACCGTGTGAACGGGAGACGTGTTCAAATATGTCTCAGTTTTCCTCCCCTGGTACTCGGGTGCAACATTCCAGACGCTTTACTAACACTCTCCCCACTTGGAGAGTCAGCGCCTTTAACCTCCTGTTTGGCCCAGTTTGCAATTTCTGCGGAAGATGAACAGGAATAGGGAGAACCAATGAGAGACTAGCTGGAGGTGTCTGGACGGGCAAATTTAACTCTCATTTCCCACCAGAGAGAGGAATTAACCAAAGGCTCAGCGTGCCGTGCCGGAACCAGATTAGGGCCTGAAGCCATCCTGCGGTGTTGCGGCAAGGTCACAAGAAAGCGAGTTGAAGAAAGGAGCTCAGGGGCACTGTAATTCACAAACCTGCAGAGTTATAAATGACAGCTACCGTCCAAAAATATACTGAAGTAAGGCCGCCAAGAGGACTTGAAACTGGGGCAGAACTGCAGGAAACTGATTTCAGGAGGTAGACTGGAATTGCATTGAAAGCATAGGAAAAGAGGCAGAGCGTCCACAATGATGCACTTGGCCAAAAAGGGCGTATGCGTTTTTTCCTGAATATATTCAGGAAAAAACGCATACGCCCTTTTTGGCCAACCAAGCAAGCTTGCAAAGGAAATCTGCACTACAATGAAGTCTCACTTCCCCCCGGTCAAAAGGGCCATCTGAAAAAAGTGTAAAATCCAGAAAGGCAGGACAGGCCATGGAGAACTGGGAGCCTTGTTATGCTGATGGGCGGGATGTAAATTGCCAACAGACACTCGGGAGAAGTGTATGGTGTTTCCTGAAACATCTAAAAAACACAGCAACAGAGCCTAGGGCACTTCCACTTATGGTCCTATAGCTTAGGGAAATTAAAATCAAAAAGACACAGCCACCCCATAGTTTGGGACGCCTCTGTTTACAAGAACCTCATTTACAGTACAAGTTCAACATAGCAGAAAGTGAAAAATGGATAAAGAAGTTGTGGTATTTACTTACAAAGCAATATCACTCAGCAATGCAATCTATGTCATCAGGCCCTTAACAGCACAATGAGTGGATTCAGGTACGATGATTCTAACTGAAATAAGTCACACAGAAAATGAAACATCATAAGATATCAGTAATACACGGAATGTAATCTTGGCTACACAGGAACTGAATTACACAACAGAACAGGGTCTCAAATTTAGAAAACCAACTTATGCTTGCTTAAGGGGAAAGGTGAGTTGGGGTGCTGCATAAAACCAGAGATTGAAATGAGCACAGATAAAGTTCCTTAAGCCAAATATGGAATAGACAAGAGCTACTCCTTGCTCAACGAAATGGACTCAACACCCCATATTAAACGCCTAAGAATGTACCTGACTTGTAAGTATCTTAAAACCTATGGATTGCTATGTCTCCGAAAGAGAATCAAGCATGTGTACAGGGGCATAAACGCAGCAGTGATAGGATTGGAGAGGTTCGGTGAGCAAATGAAGACCCTTTGAAGTCATATTGCATGGTACCCATTCCACGGGTTTCAACTACCCAGGTTTAAGGTATTCTTCCTTCAACTAAAACATGCATGTGGAACCCAGAGTATGATCAACCGTGTGAACGGGAGACGTGTACAAATATGTCTCAGTTTTCCTCCCCTGGTACTCGGGTGCAACATTCCAGACGGTTTACTAACACTCTCCCCACTTGGAGAGTCAGCGCCTTTATCCTCCTGTTTGGCCCAGTTTGCAATTTCTGTGGAAGATGAACAGGAATAGGGAGAACCAATGAGAGACTAGCTGGAGGTGTCTGGACGGGCAAATTTAACTCTCATTTCCCACCAGGAAGAGGAAATAACCAAAGGCTCAGCGTGCCGTGCCGGAACCAGATTATGGCCTGAAGCCATCCTGCAGTGTTGCGGCCAGCTCACAAGAAAGCGAGTTGAAGAAAGGAGCTCAGGGGCACTGTAATTCACAAACCTGCAGAGTTATAAATGACAGCTATCGTCCAAAAATATACTGAAGTAAGGCTGCCAAGAGGACTTGAAAGCGGGGCAGAATTGCAGGAAACCGATTTCAGGAGGTAGACTGGAATTGCATTGAAAGCATAGGAAAAGAGGCAGAACGTCCACAATGATGCACTTGGCCAAAAAGGGCGTATGCGTTTTTTCCTGAATATATTCAGGAAAAAACGCATACGCCCTTTTTGGACAACCAAGCAAGCTTGCAAAGGAAATCTGCACTACAATGAAGTCTCACTTCCCCCCTGTCAAAAGGGCCATCTGAAAAAAGTGTAAAATCCAGAAAGGCAGGACAGGCCATGGAGAACTGGGAGCCTTGTTATTCTTATGGGCGGGATGTAAATTGCCAACAGACACTCAGGAGAAGTGTATGGTGTTTCCTGAAATATCTAAAAAACAAAGCAACAGAGCCTAGGGCACTTCCACTTATGGTCCTATAGCTTAGGGAAATTAAAATCAAAAAGACACAGCCACCCCAAAGTTTGGGACGCCTCTGTTTACAAGAACCTCGTTTACCGTACAAGTTCAATATCACAGAAAGTGAAAAATGGATAAAGAACTTGTGGTACTTACGTACAATGCAGTATCACTCAGCAATGAAATCTATGTCATCAGGCCCGTAGCAGCATAATGAGTGGATTCAGGTACGATGATTCTAACTGAAATAAGTCACACAGAAAAAGAAACATCATAAGATATCACTAATACACGGAATGTAAACTTGGCTACACAGGAACTGAATTCCAAAACAGAACAGGGTCTCAAATTTAGAAAACCAACTTATGCTTGCTTAAGGGGAAAGGTGAGTTGGGGTGCTGCATAAAACCAGAGATTGAAATGAGCACAGATAAAGTTCCTTAAGCCAAATATGGAATAGACAAGAGCTACTCCTTGCTCAACGAAATGGACTCAACACCGCATATTAAACGCCTAAGAATGTACCTGACTAGTAAGTATCTTAAAACCTATGGATTGCTATGTCTCCAAAAGAGAATCAAGCGTGTGTACAGGGGCATAAACGCAGCAGTGATAGGATTGGAGAGGTTCGGTGAGCAAATGAAGACCCTTTGAAGTCGTATTGCATGGTACCCATTCCAAGGGTCTCAACTATCCAGGTTTAAGGTATTCTTCCTTCAGCTAAAACATGCATGTGGAACCCAGAGTATGATCAACCGTGTGAACGGGAGACGTGTTCAAATATGTCTCAGTTTTCCTCCCCTGGTACTCGGGTGCAACATTCCACACCCTTTACTAACACTCTCCCCACTTGGAGAGTCAGCGCCTTTAACCTCCTGTTTGGCCCAGTTTGCAATTTCTGCGGAAGATGAACAGGAATAAGGAGAACCAATGAGAGACTAGCTAGAGGTGTCTGGACGGGAAAATTTAACTCTCATTTCCCACCAGGAAGAGGAAATAACCAAAGGCTCAGCGTGCTGTGCCGGAACCAGATTAGGGCCTGAAGCCATCCTGCGGTGTTGCGGCCAGCTCAAAAGAAAGCGAGTTGAAGAAAGGTGCTCAGGGGCACTGTAATTCACAAACCTGCAGAGTTATAAATGACAGCTATCGTCCAAAAATATACTGAAGTAAGGCTGCCAAGAGGACTTGAAAGCGGGGCAGAATTGCAGGAAACCGATTTCAGGAGGTAGACTGGAATTGCATTGAAAGCATAGGAAAAGAGGCAGAACGTCCACAATGATGCACTTGGCCAAAAAGGGCGTATGCGTTTTTTCCTGAATATATTCAGGAAAAAACGCATACGCCCTTTTTGGCCAACCAAGCAAGCTTGCAAAGGAAATCTGCACTACAATGAAGTCTCACTTCCCCCCGGTCAAAAGGGCCATCTGAAAAAAGTGTAAAATCCAGAAAGGCAGGACAGGCCATGGAGAACTGGGAGCCTTGTTATGCTGATGGGCGGGATGTAAATTGCCAACAGACACTCGGGACAAGTGTATGGTGTTTCCTGAAACATCTAAAAAACAAAGCAACAGAGCCTAGGGCACTTCCACTTATGGTCCTATAGCTTAGGGAAATTAAAATCAAAAAGACACAGCCACCCCAAAGTTTGGGACGCCTCTGTTTACAAGAACCTCGTTTACAGTACAAGTTTAACATCGCAGAAAGTGAAAAATGGATAAAGAAGTTGTGGTATTTACTTACAAAGCAATATCACTCAGCAATGAAATCTATGTCATCAGGCCCTTAGCAGCACAATGAGTGGATTCAGGCATGATGATTCTAACTGAAATAAGTCACACAGAAAAAGAAACATCATAAGATATCACTAATACACGGAATGTAAACTTGGCTACACAGGAACTGAATTACAGAACAGAACAGGGTCTCAAATTTAGAAAACCAACTTATGCTTGCTTAAGGGGAAAGGTGAGTTGGGTGCTGCATAAAACCAGAGATTGAAATGAGCACAGATAAAGTTCCTTAAGCCAAATATGGAATAGACAAGAGCTACTCCTTGCTCAACGAAATGGACTCAACACCGCATATTAAACGCCTAAGAATGTACCTGACTAGTAAGTATCTTAAAACCTATGGATTGCTATGTCTCCAAAAGAGAATCAAGCGTGTGTACAGGGGCATAAACGCTGCAGTGATAGGATTGGAGAGGTTCGGTGAGCAAATGAAGACCCTTTGAAGTCGTATTGCATGGTACCCATTCCACGGGTCTCAACTATCCAGGTTTAAGGTATTCTTCCTTCAGCTAAAACATGCATGTGGAACCCAGAGTATGATCAACCGTGTGAACGGGAGACGTGTTCAAATATATCTCAGTTTTCCTCCCCTGGTACTCGGGTGCAACATTCCACACGCTTTACTAACACTCTCCCCACTTGGAGAGTCAGCGCCTTTAACCTCCTGTTTGGCCCAGTTTGCAATTTCTGCGGAAGATGAACAGGAATAGGGAGAACCAATGAGAGACTAGCTAGAGGTGTCTGGACGGGCAAATTTAACTCTCATTTCCCACCAGGAAGAGGAAATAACCAAAGGCTCAGCGTGCTGTGCCGGAACCAGATTAGGGCCTGAAGCCATCCTGCGGTGTTGCGGCCAGCTCAAAAGAAAGCGAGTTGAAGAAAGGAGCTCAGGGGCACTGTAATTCACAAACCTGCAGAGTTATAAATGACAGCTATCGTCCAAAAATATACTGAAGTAAGGCTGCCAAGAGGACTTGAAAGCGGGGCAGAATTGCAGGAAACCGATTTCAGGAGGTAGACTGGAATTGCATTGAAAGCATAGGAAAAGAGGCAGAACGTCCACAATGATGCACTTGGCCAAAAAGGGCGTATGCGTTTTTTCCTGAATATATTCAGGAAAAAACGCATACGCCCTTTTTGGCCAACCAAGCAAGCTTGCAAAGGAAATCTGCACTACAATGAAGTCTCACTTCCCCCCGGTCAAAAGGGCCATCTGAAAAAAGTGTAAAATCCAGAAAGGCAGGACAGGCCATGGAGAACTGGGAGCCTTGTTATGCTGATGGGCGGGATGTAAATTGCCAACAGACACTCGGGACAAGTGTATGGTGTTTCCTGAAACATCTAAAAAACAAAGCAACAGAGCCTAGGGCACTTCCACTTATGGTCCTATAGCTTAGGGAAATTAAAATCAAAAAGACACAGCCACCCCAAAGTTTGGGACGCCTCTGTTTACAAGAAACTCGTTTACAGTACAAGTTCAACATCGCAGAAAGTGAAAAATGGATAAAGAAGTTGTGGTATTTACTTACAAAGCAATATCACTCAGCAATGAAATCTATGTCATCAGGCCCTTAGCAGCACAATGAGTGGATTCAGGTATGATGATTCTAACTGAAATAAGTCACACAGAAAAAGAAACATCATAAGATATCAGTAATACACGGAATGTAAACTTGGCTACACAGGAACTGAATTACAGAACAGAACAGGGTCTCAAATTTAGAAAACCAACTTATGCTTGCTTAAGGGGAAAGGTGAGTTGGGTGCTGCATAAAACCAGAGATTGAAATGAGCACAGATAAAGTTCCTTAAGCCAAATATGGAATAGACAAGAGCTACTCCTTGCTCAACGAAATGGTCTCAACACCGCATATTAAACGCCTAACAATGTACCTGAGTAGTAAGTATCTTAAAACCTATGGATTGCTATGTCTCCAAAAGAGAATCAAGCATGTGTACAGGGGAATAAACGCAGCAGTGATAGGATTGGAGAGGTTCGGTGAGCAAATGAAGACCCTTTGAAGTCATATTGCATGGTACCCATTCCACGGGTCTCAACTCTCCAGGTTTAAGGTATTCTTCCTTCAGCTAAAACATGCATGTGGAACCCAGAGTATGATCAACAATGTGAACGGGAGACGTGTTCAAATATGTCTCAGTTTTTGTACCCTGGTACTCGGGTGCAACATTCCAGACGCTTTAATAACACTCTCCCCACTTGGAGAGTCAGTGCCTTTAACCTCCTGTTTGGCCCAGTTTGCAATTTCTGCGGAAGATGAACAGGAATAGCGAGAACCAATGAGAGACTAGCTGGAGGTGTCTGGACGGGCAAATTTAACTCTCATTTCCCACCAGGAAGAGGAAATAACCAAAGGCTCAGCGTGCCGTGCCGGAAGCAGATTAGGGCCTGAAGCCATCCTGCGGTGTTGTGGCCAGCTCACAAGAAAGCGAGTTGAAGAAAGGAGCTCAGGGGCACTGTAATTCACAAACCTGCAGAGTTATAAATGACAGCTATCGTCCAAAAATATACTGAAGTAAGGCTGCCAAGAGGACTTGAAAGCGGGGCAGAATTGCAGGAAACCGATTTCAGGAGGTAGACTGGAATTGCATTGAAAGCATAGGAAAAGAGGCAGAACGTCCACAATGATGCACTTGGCCAAAAAGGGCATATGCGTTTTTTCCTGAATATATTCAGGAAAAAACGCATACGCCCTTTTTGGCCAACCAAGCAAGCTTGCAAAGGAAATCTGCACTACAATGAAGTCTCACTTCCCCCCGGTCAAAAGGGCCATCTGAAAAAAGTGTAAAATCCAGAAAGGCAGGACAGGCCATGGAGAACTGGGAGCCTTGTTATGCTGATGGGCGGGATGTAAATTGCCAACAGACACTCGGGAGAAGTGTATGGTGTTTCCTGAAACATCTAAAAAAAAAGCAACAGAGCCTAGGGCACTTTCACTTATGGTCCTATAGCTTAGGGAAATTAAAATCAAAAAGACACAGCCACCCCAAAGTTTGGGACGCCTCTGTTTACAAGAACCTCGTTTACAGTAAATGTTCAACATCGCAGAAAGTGAAAAATGGATAAAGAAGTTGTGGTATTTACTTACAAAGCAATATCACTCAGCAATGAAATCTATGTCATCAGGCCCTTAGCAGCACAATGAGTGGATTCAGGTATGATGATTCTAACTGAAATAAGTCACACAGAAAAAGAAACATCATAAGATATCAGTAATACACGGAATGTAAACTTGGCTACACAGGAACTGAATTACAGAACAGAACAGGGTCTCAAATTTAGAAAACCAACTTATGCTTGCTTAAGGGGAAAGGTGAGTTGGGTGCTGCATAAAACCAGAGATTGAAATGAGCACAGATAAAGTTCCTTAAGCCAAATATGGAATAGACAAGAGCTACTCCTTGCTCAACGAAATGGACTCAACACCGCATATTAAACGCCTAAGAATGTACCTGACTAGTAAGTATCTTAAAACCTATGGATTGCTATGTCTCCAAAAGAGAATCAAGCGTGTGTACAGGGGCATAAACGCTGCAGTGATAGGATTGGAGAGGTTCGGTGAGCAAATGAAGACCCTTTGAAGTCGTATTGCATGGTACCCATTCCACGGGTCTCAACTCTCCAGGTTTAAGGTATTCTTCCTTCATCTAAAACATGCATGTGGAACCCAGAGTATGATCAACCATGTGAACAGGAGACGTGTTCAAATATGTCTCAGTTTTCCTCCCCTGGTACTCGGGTGCAACTTTCCAGACGCTTTACTAACACTCTCCCGACTTGGAGAGTCAGTCCCTTTAACCTCCTGTTTGGCCCAGTTTGCAATTTCTGCGGAAGATGAACAGGAATAGGGAGAACCAATGAGAGACTAGCTAGAGGTGTCTGGATGTGCAAATTTAACTCTCATTTCCCACCAGGAAGAGGAAATAACCAAAGGCTCAGCGTGCTCTGCCGGAACCAGATTAGGGCCTGAAGCCATCCTGTGGTGTTGCGGCCAGCTCAAAAGAAAGCGAGTTGAAGAAAGGAGCTCAGGGGCACTGTAATTCACAAACCTGCAGAGTTATAAATGACAGCTATCGTCCAAAATTATATTGAAGTAAGGCTGCCAAGAGGACTTGAAAGCGAGGCAGAATTGCAGGAAACCGATTTCAGGAGGTAGACTGGAATTGCATTGAAAGCATAGGAAAAGAGGCAGAACGTCCACAATGATGCACTTGGCCAAAAAGGGCGTATGCGTTTTTTCCTGAATATATTCAGGAAAAAACGCATACGCCCTTTTTGGCCAACCAAGCAAGCTTGCAAAGGAAATCTGCACTACAATGAAGTCTCACTTCCCCCCGGTCAAAAGGGCCATCTGAAAAAAGTGTAAAATCCAGAAAGGCAGGACAGGCCATGGAGAACTGGGAGCCTTGTTATGCTGATGGGCGGGATGTAAATTGCCAACAGACACTCGGGAGAAGTGTATGGTGTTTCCTGAAACATCTAAAAAACAAAGCAACAGAGCCTAGGGCACTTCCACTTATGGTCCTATAGCTTAGGGAAATTAAAATCAAAAAGACACAGCCACCCCAAAGTTTGGGACGCGTCTGTTTACAAGAACCTCGTTTACAGTAAATGTTCAACATCGCAGAAAGTGAAAAATGGATAAAGAAGTTGTGGTATTTACTTACAAAGCAATATCACTCAGCAATGAAATCTATGTCATCAGGCCCTTAGCAGCATAATGAGTGGATTCAGGTATGATGATTCTAACTGAAATAAATCACACAGAAAAAGAAATATCATAAGATATCAGTAATACACGGAATGTAACCTTGGCTACACAGGAACTGAATTACAGAACAGAACAGGGTCTCAAATTTAGAAAACCAACTTATGCTTGCTTAAGGGGAAAGGTGAGTTGGGTGCTGCATAAAACCAGAGATTGAAATGAGCACAGATAAAGTTCCTTAAGCCAAATATGGAATAGACAAGAGCTACTCCTTGCTCAACGAAATGGACTCAACACCGCATATTAAACACCTAAGAATGTACCTGACTAGTAAGTATCTTAAAACCTATGGATTGCTATGTCTCCAAAAGAGAATCAAGCATGTGTACAGGGGCATAAACGCAGCAGTGATAGGATTGGAGAGGTTCGGTGAGCAAATGAAGACCCTTTGAAGTCATATTGCATGGTATCCATTACACGGGTCTCAACTCTGCAGGTTTAAGGTATTCTTCCTTCAGCTAAAAAATGCATGTGGAACCCAGAGTATGATCAACCGTGTGAACGGGAGACGTGTTCAAATATGTCTCAGTTTTCGTACCCTGGTACTCGGGTGCAACATTCCAGACGCTTTACTAACACTCTCCCCACTTGGAGAGTCAGTGCCTTTAACCTCCTGTTTGGCCCAGTTTGCAATTTCTGCGGAAGATGAACAGGAATAGCGAGAACCAATGAGACACTAGCTGGAGGTGTCTGGACGGGCAAATTTAACTCTCATTTCCCACCAGGAAGAGGAAATAACCAAAGGCTCAGCGTGCCGTTCCGGAACCAGATTAGGGCCTGAAGCCATCTTGCGGTGTTGCGGCCAGCTCACAAGAAAGCGAGTTGAAGAAAGGAGCTCAGGGGCACTGTAATTCACAAACCTGCAGAGTTATAAATGACAGCTATCGTCCAAAAATATACTGAAGTAAGGCTGCCAAGAGGACTTGAAAGCGGAGCAGAATTGCAAGAAACCGATTTCAGGAGGTAGACTGGAATTGCATTGAAAGCATAGGAAAAGAGGCAGAACGTCCACAATGATGCACTTGGCCAAAAAGGGCGTATGCGTTTTTTCCTGAATATATTCAGGAAAAAACGCATACGCCATTTTTGGCCAACCAAGCAAGCTTGCAAAGGAAATCTGCACTACAATGAAGTCTCACTTCCCCCCGGTCAAAAGGGCCATCTGAAAAAAGTGTAAAATCCAGAAAGGCAGGACAGGCCATGGAGAACTGGGAGCCTTGTTATGCTGATGGGCGGGATGTAAATTGCCAACAGACACTCGGGAGAAGTGTATGGTGTTTCCTGAAACATCTAAAAAACAAAGCAACAGAGCCTAGGGCACTTCCACTTATGGTCCTATAGCTTAGGGAAATTAAAATCAAAAAGACACAGCCACCCAAAAGTTTGGGACGCCTCTGGTTACAAGAACCTCGTTTACCGTACAAGTTCAATATCACAGAAAGTGAAAAATGGATAAAGAACTTGTGGTACTTACATACAATGCAGTATCACTCAGCAATGAAATCTATGTCATCAGGCCCGTTGCAGCATAATGAGTGTATTCAGGTACGATGATTTAACTGAAATAAGTCACACAGAAAAAGAAACATCATAAGATATCAGTAATACACGGAATGTAAACTTGGCTACACAGGAACTGAATTCCAAAACAGAACAGGGTGTCAAATTTAGAAAACCAACTTATGCTTGCTTAAGGGGAAAGGTGAGTTGGGGTGCTGCATAAAACCAGAGATTGAAATGAGCACAGATAAAGTTCCTTAAGCCAAATATTGAATAGACAAGAGCTACTCCTTGCTCAACGAAATGGACTCAACACCGCATATTAAACGCCTAAGAATGTACCTGACTAATAAGTATCTTAAAACCTATGGATTGCTATGTCTCCAAAAGAGAATCAAGCGTGTGTACAGGGGCATAAACGCAGCAGTGATAGGATTGGAGAGGTTCGGTGAGCAAATGAAGACCCTTTGAAGTCATATTGCATGGTACCCATTCCACGGGTCTCAACTATCCAGGTTTAAGGTATTCTTCCTTCAGCTAAAACATGCATGTGGAACCCAGAGTATGATCAACCGTGTGAACGGGAGACGTGTTCAAATATGTCTCAGTTTTCCTCCTCTCGTACTCGGGTGCAACATTCCACACGCTTTACTAACACTCTCCCCACTTGGAGAGTCAGCGCCTTTAACCTCCTGTTTGGCCCAGTTTGCAATTTCTGCGGAAGATGAACAGGAATAGCGAGAACCAATGAGAGACTAGCTAGAGGTGTCTGGACAGGCAAATTTAACTCTCATTTCCCACCAGGAAGAGGAAATAACCAAAGGCTCAGCGTGCTGTGCCGGAACCAGATTAGGGCCTGAAGCCATCCTGCGGTGTTGCAGCCAGCTCAAAAGAAAGCGAGTTGAAGAAAGGAGCTCAGGGGCACTGTAATTCACAAACCTGCAGAGTTATAAATGACAGCTATCGTCCAAAAATATACTGAAGTAAGGCTGCCAAGAGGACTTGAAAGCGGGGCAGAATTGCAGGAAACCGATTTCAGGAGGTAGACTGGAATTGCATTGAAAGCATAGGAAAAGAGACAGAACGTCCACAATGATGCACTTGGCCAAAAAGGGCGTATGCGTTTTTTCCTGAATATATTCAGGAAAAAACGCATACGCCCTTTTTGGCCAACCAAGCAAACATGCAAAGGAAATCTGCACTACAATGAAGTCTCACTTCCCCCCGGTCAAAAGGGCCATCTGAAAAAAGTGTAAATTCCAGAAAGGCAGGACAGGCCATGGAGAACTGGGAGCCTTCTTATGCTGATGGGCGGGATGTAAATTGCCAACAGACACTCCGGAGAAGTGTATGATGTTTCCTGAAACATCTGAAAAACAAAGCAACAGAGCCTAGGGCACTTCCACTTATGGTCCTATAGCTTAGGGAAATTAAAATCAAAAAGACACAGCGACTCCAAAGTTTGGGACGCCTCTGTTTACAAGAACCTCGTTTACCGTACAAGTTCAGTATCACAGAAAGTGAAAAATGGATAAAGAACTTGTGGTACTTATGTACAATGCAGTATCACTCAGCAATGAAATCTATGTCATCAGGCCCTTAGCAGCACAATGAGTGGATTCAGGTACGATGATTCTAACTGAAATAAGTCACACAGAAAAAGAAACATCATAAGATATCAGTAATACATGGAATGTAAACTTGGCTACACAGGAACTGAATTCCAAAACAGAAGAGGGTCTCAAATTTAGAAAACCAACTTATGCTTGCTTAAGGGGAAAGGTGAGTTGGGGTGCTGCATAAAACCAGAGATTGAAATGAGCACAAAGTTCCTTAAGCCAAATATGGAATAGACAAGAGCTACTCCTTGCTCAACGAAATGGACTCAACACCGCATATTAAACGCCTAAGAATGTACCTGACTAGTAAGTATCTTAAAACCTATGGATTGCTATGTCTCCGAAAGAGAATCAAGCATGTGTACAGGGGCATAAACGCAGCAGTGATAGGATTGGAGAGGTTCGGTGAGCAAATGAAGACCCTTTGAAGTCATATTGCATGGTACCCATTCCACGGGTTTCAACTACCCAGGTTTAAGGTATTCTTCCTTCAGCTAAAACATGCATGTGGAACCTAGAGTATGATCAACCATGTGATCGGGAGACGTGTTCAAATATGTCTCAGTTCTCGTACCCTGGTACTCGGGTGCAACATTCCAGATGCTTTACTAACACTCTCCCGACTTGGAGAGTCAGTCCCTTTAACCTCCTGTTTGGCCCAGTTTGCAATTTCTGCGGAAGATGAACAGGAATAGCGAGAACCAATGAGAGACTAGCTGGAGGTGTCTGGACGGGCAAATTTAACTCTCATTTCCCACCAGGAAGAGGAATTAACCAAAGGCTCAGCGTGCCGTGCCGGAACCAGATTAGGGCCTGAAGCTATCCTGCGGTGTTGCGGCCAGGTCACAAGAAAGCGAGTTGAAGAAAGGAACTCAGGTGCACTGTAATTCACAAACTTGCAGAGTTATAAATGACAGCTATCGTCCAAAAATATACTGAAGTAAGGCTGTCAAGAGGACTTGAAAGCGGGGCAGAATTTCAGGAAACCGATTTCAGGAGGTAGACTGGAATTGCATTGAAAGCATAGGAAAAGAGGCAGAACGTCCACAATCATGCACTTGGCCAAAAAGGGCGTATGCGTTTTTTCCTGAATATATTCAGGAAAAAACGCATACGCACTTTTTGGCCAACCAAGCAAGCTTGCAAAGGAAATCTGCACTACAATGAAGTCTCACTTTCCTCCCGTCAAAAGGGCCATCTGGAAAAAGTGTAAAATGCAGAAAGGCAGGACAGCCCATGGAGAACTGGGAGCCTTGTTATGCTGATGGGCGGGATGTAAATTGCCAACAGACACTCGGGAGAAGTGTATGGTGTTTCCTGAAACATCTAAAAAACAAAGCAACAGAGCCTAGGGCACTTCCACTTATGGTCCTATAGCTTAGGGAAATTAAAATCAAAAAGACACAGCCACCCCAAAGTTTGGGATGGCTCTGTTTACAAGAACCTCGTTTACAGTACAAGTTCAACATCGCAGAAAGTGAAAAATGGATAAAGAAGTTGTGGTATTTACTTACAAAGCAATATCACTCAGCAATGAAATCTATGTCATCAGGCCCTTAGCAGCACAATGAGTGGATTCAGGTCTGATGATTCTAACTGAAATAAGTCACACAGAAAAAGAAACATCATAAGATATCAGTAATACACGGAATGTAAGCTTGGCTACACAGGAACTGAATTACAGAACAGAACAGGGTCTCAAATTTAGAAAACCAACTTATGCTTGCTTAAGGGGAAAGGTGAGTTGGGGTGCTGCATAAAACCAGAGATTGAAATGAGCACAGATAAAGTTCCTTAAGCCAAATATGGAATAGACAAGAGCTACTCCTTGCTCAACGAAATGGACTCAACACCGCATATTAAACGCCTAAGAATGTACCTGACTAGTAAGTATCTTAAAACCTATGGATTGCTATGTCTCTGAAAGAGAATCAAGCATGTGTACAGGGGCATAAACGCAGCAGTGATAGGATTGGAGAGGTTCGGTGAGCAAATGAAGCCCCTTTGAAGTCATATTGCATGGTACCCATTCCACGGGTTTCAACTACCCAGGTTTAAGGTATTCTTCCTTCAGCTAAAACATGCATGTGGAACCTAGAGTATGATCAACCATGTGATTGGCAGACGTGTTCAAATATGTCTCAGTTTTAGTACCCTGGTACTCGGGTGCAACATTCCAGATGCTTTACTAACACTCTCCCGACTTGGAGAGTCAGTCCCTTTAACCTCCTGTTTGGCCCAGTTTGCAATTTCTGCGGAAGATGAACAGGAATAGGGAGAACCAATGAGAGACTAGCTGGAGGTGTCTGGACGGGCAAATTTAACTCTCATTTCCCACCAGGAAGAGGAATTAACCAAAGGCTCAGCGTGCCGTGCCGGAACCAGATTAGGGCCTGAAGCCATCCTGTGGTGTTGCGGCCAGGTCACAAGAAAGCGAGTTGAAGAAAGGAGCTCAGGGGCACTGTAATGCACAAACCTGCAGAGTTATAAATGACAGCTATCGTCCAAAAATATACTGAAGTAAGGCTGCCAAGAGGACTTGAAAGCGGGGCAGAATTGCAGGAAACCGATTTCAGGAGGTAGACTGGAATTGCATTGAAAACATAGGAAAAGAGGCAGAGCGTCCACAATGATGCACTTGGCCAAAAAGTGCGTATGCGTTTTTTCCTGAATATATTCAGGAAAAAAAGCATACGCACTTTTTGGCCAAACAAGCAAGCTTGCAAAGCAAATCTGCACTACAATGAAGTCTCACTTCCCCCCGGTCAAAAGGGCCATCTGAAAAAAGTGTAAAATCCAGAAAGGCAGGACAGGCCATAGAGAACTGGGAGTCTTGTTATGCTGAAGTGTGGGATGTAAATTGCCAACAGACACTCGGGAGAAGTGTATGGTGTTTCCTGAAACATCTAAAAAACAAAGCAACAGAGGCTAGGGCATTTCCACTTATGGTCCTATAGCTTAGGGAAATTAAAATCAAAAAGACACAGCCACCCCAAAGTTTGGGATGGCTCTGTTTACAAGAACCTCGTTTACAGTACAAGTTCAACATCGCAGAAAGTGAAAAATGGATAAAGAAGTTGTGGTATTTACTTACAAAGCAATATCACTCAGCAATGAAATCTATGTCATCAGGCCCTTAGCAACACAATGAGTGGATTCAGGTATGATGATTCTAACTGAAATAAGTCACACAGAAAAAGAAACATCATAAGATATCAGTAATACACGGAATGTAAACTTGGCTACACAGGAACTGAATTACAGAACAGAACAGGGTCTCAAATTTAGAAAACCAACTTATGCTTGCTTAAGGGGAAAGGTGAGTTGGGGTGCTGCATAAAACCAGAGATTGAAATGAGCACAGATAAAGTTCCTTAAGCCAAATATGGAATAGACAAGAGCTACTCCTTGCTCAACGAAATGGACTCAACACCGCATATTAAACGCCTAAGAATGTACCTGACTAGTAAGTATCTTAAAACCTATGGATTGCTATGTCTCCAAAAGAGAATCAAGCATGTGTACAGGGGCATAAACGCAGCAGTGATAGGATTGGAGAGGTTCGGTGAGCAAATGAAGACCCTTTGAAGTCATATTGCATGGTACCCATTCCACGGGTTTCAACTACCCAGGTTTAAGGTATTCTTCCTTCAGCTAAAACATGCATGTGGAACCCAGATTATGATCAACCATGTGATCGGGAGACGTGTTCAAATATGTCTCAGTTCTCGTACCCTGGTACTCGGGTGCAACATTCCAGATGCTTTACTAACACTCTCCCGACTTGGAGAGTCAGTCCCTTTAACCTCCTGTTTGGCCCAGTTTGCAATTTCTGCGGAAGATGAACAGGAATAGCGAGAACCAATGAGAGACTAGCTGGAGGTGTCTGGACGGGCAAATTTAACTCTCATTTCCCACCAGGAAGAGGAATTAACCAAAGGCTCAGCGTGCCGTGCCGGAACCAGATTAGGGCCTGAAGCCATCCTGCGGTGTTGCGGCCAGGTCACAAGAAAGCGAGTTGAAGAAAGGAACTCAGGGGCACTGTAATTCACAAACTTTCAGAGTTATAAATGACAGCTATCGTCCAAAAATATACTGAAGTAAGGCTGTCAAGAGGACTTGAAAGCGGGGCAGAATTTCAGGAAACCGATTTCAGGAGGTAGACTGGAATTGCATTGAAAGCATAGGAAAAGAGGCAGAACGTCCACAATGATGCACTTGGCCAAAAAGGGCGTATGCATTTTTTCCTGAATATATTCAGGAAAAAACGCATACGCACTTTTTGGCCAACCAAGCAAGCTTGCAAAGGAAATCTGCACTACAATGAAGTCTCACTTTCCTCCCGACAAAAGGGCCATCTGGAAAAAGTGTAAAATGCAGAAAGGCAGGACAGCCCATGGAGAACTGGGAGCCTTGTTATGCTGATGGGCGGGATGTAAATTGCCAACAGACACTCGGGAGAAGTGTATGGTGTTTCCTGAAACATCTAAAAAACAAAGCAACAGAGCCTAGGGCACTTCCACTTATGGTCCTATAGCTTAGGGAAATTAAAATCAAAAAGACACAGCCACCCCAAAGTTTGGGATGGCTCTGTTTACAAGAACCTCGTTTACAGTACAAGTTCAACATCGCAGAAAGTGAAAAATGGATAAAGAAGTTGTGGTATTTACTTACAAAGCAATATCACTCAGCAATGAAATCTATGTCATCAGGCCCTTAGCAACACAATGAGTGGATTCAGGTATGATGATTCTAACTGAAATAAGTCACACAGAAAAAGAAACATCATAAGATATCAGTAATACACGGAATGTAAGCTTGGCTACACAGGAACTGAATTACAGAACAGAACAGGGTCTCAAATTTAGAAAACCAACTTATGCTTGCTTAAGGGGAAAGGTGAGTTGGGGTGCTGCATAAAACCAGAGATTGAAATGAGCACAGATAAAGTTCCTTAAGCCAAATATGGAATAGACAAGAGCTACTCCTTGCTCAACGAAATGGACTCAACACCGCATATTAAACGCCTAAGAATGTACCTGACTAGTAAGTATCTTAAAACCTATGGATTGCTATGTCTCCGAAAGAGAATCAAGCATGTGTACAGGGGCATAAACGCAGCAGTGATAGGATTGGAGAGGTTCGGTGAGCAAATGAAGCCCCTTTGAAGTCATATTGCATGGTACCCATTCCACGGGTTTCAACTACCCAGGTTTAAGGTATTCTTCCTTCAGCTAAAACATGCATGTGGAACCTAGAGTATGATCAACCATGTGATCGGCAGACGTGTTCAAATATGTCTCAGTTTTAGTACCCTGGTACTCGGGTGCAACATTCCAGATGCTTTACTAACACTCTCCCGACTTGGAGAGTCAGTCCCTTTAACCTCCTGTTTGGCCCAGTTTGCAATTTCTGCGGAAGATGAACAGGAATAGGGAGAACCAATGAGAGACTAGCTGGAGGTGTCTGGACGGGCAAATTTAACTCTCATTTCCCACCAGGAAGAGGAATTAACCAAAGGCTCAGCGTGCCGTGCCGGAACCAGATTAGGGCCTGAAGCCATCCTGCGGTGTTGCGGCCAGCTCACAAGAAAGCGAGTTGAAGAAAGGAGCTCAGGGGCACTGTAATGCACAAACCTGCAGAGTTATAAATGACAGCTATCGTCCAAAAATATACTGAAGTAAGGCTGCCAAGAGGACTTGAAAGCGGGGCAGAATTGCAGGAAACCGATTTCAGGAGGTAGACTGGAATTGCATTGAAAACATAGGAAAAGAGGCAGAGCGTCCACAATGATGCACTTGGCCATAAAGTGCGTATGCGTTTTTTCCTGAATATATTCAGGAAAAAAAGCATACGCACTTTTTGGCCAAACAAGCAAGCTTGCAAAGCAAATCTGCACTACAATGAAGTCTCACTTCCCCCCGGTCAAAAGGGCCATCTGAAAAAAGTGTAAAATCCAGAAAGGCAGGACAGGCCATAGAGAACTGGGAGTCTTGTTATGCTGAAGGGTGGGATGTAAATTGCCAACAGACACTCGGGAGAAGTGTATGGTGTTTCCTGAAACATCTAAAAAACAAAGCAATAGAGGCTAGGGCATTTCCACTTATGGTCCTATAGCTTAGGGAAATTAAAATCAAAAAGACACAGCCACCCCAAAGTTTGGGATGGCTCTGTTTACAAGAACCTCGTTTACAGTACAAGTTCAACATCGCAGAAAGTGAAAAATGGATAAAGAAGTTGTGGTATTTACTTACAAAGCAATATCACTCAGCAATGAAATCTATGTCATCAGGCCCTTAGCAACACAATGAGTGGATTCAGGTATGATGATTCTAACTGAAATAAGTCACACAGAAAAAGAAACATCATAAGATATCAGTAATACACGGAATGTAAACTTGGCTACACAGGAACTGAATTACAGAACAGAACAGGGTCTCAAATTTCGAAAACCAACTTATGCTTGCTTAAGGGGAAAGGTGAGTTGGGTGCTGCATAAAACCAGAGATTGAAATGAGCACAGATAAAGTTCCTTAAGCCAAATATGGAATAGACAAGAGCTACTCCTTGCTCAACGAAATGGACTCAACACCGCATATTAAACACCTAAGAATATATCTGACTAGTAAGTAACTTAAAACCTATGGATTGCTATGTCTCCAAAAGAGAATCAAGCATGTGTACAGGGGCATAAACGCAGCAGTGATAGGATTGGAGAGGTTCGGTGAGCAAATGAAGACCCTTTGAAGTCATATTGCATGGTACCCATTCCACGGGTTTCAACTACCCAGGTTTAAGGTATTCTTCCTTCAGCTAAAACATGCATGTGGAACCTAGAGTATGATCAACCATGTGATCGGCAGACGTGTTCAAATATGTCTCAGTTTTTGTACCCTGGTTCTCGGGTGCAACATTCCAGACACTTTACTAACACTCTCCCGACTTGGAGAGTCAGTCCCTTTAACCTCCTGTTTGGCCCAGTTTGCAATTTCTGCGGAAGATGAACAGGAATAGCGAGAACCAATGAGAGACTAGCTGGAGGTGTCTGGACGGGCAAATTTAACTCTCATTTCCCACCAGGAAGAGGAATTAACCAAAGGCTCAGCGTGCCGTGCCGTAACCAGATTAGGGCCTGAAGCCATCCTGCGGTGTTGCGGCCAGCTCACAAGAAAGCGAGTTGAAGAAAGGAGCTCAGGGGCACTGTAATGCACAAACCTGCAGAGTTATAAATGACAGCTATCGTCCAAAAATATACTGAAGTAAGGCTGCCAAGAGGACTTGAAAGCGGGGCAGAATTGCAGGAAACCGATTTCAGGAGGTAGACTGGAATTGCATTGAAAGCATAGGAAAAGAGGCAGAGCGTCCACAATGATGCACTTGGCCAAAAAGTGCGTATGCATTTTTTCTGAATATATTCAGGAAAAAACGCATACGCACTTTTTGGCCAAACAAGCAAGCTTGCAAAGCAAATCTGCACTACAATGAAGTCTCACTTCCCCCCAGTCAAAAGGGCCATCTGAAAAAAGTGTAAAATCCAGAAAGGCAGGACAGGCCATAGAGAACTGGGAGCCTTGTTATGCTGAAGGGCGGGATGTAAATTGCCAACAGACACTCGGGAGAAGTGTATGGTGTTTCCTGAAACATCTAAAAAACAAAGCAACAGAGCCTAGGGCACTTCCACTTATGGTCCTATAGCTTAGGGAAATTAAAATCAAAAAGACACAGCCACCCCAAAGTTTGGGACGCCTCTGTTTACAAGAACCTCATTTACTGTACAAGTTCAATATCACAGAAAGTGAAAAATGGATAAAGAACTTGTGGTACTTACGTACAATGCAGTATCACTCAGCAATGAAATCTATGTCATCAGGACCGTAGCAGCATAATGAGTGGATTCAGGTACGATGATTCTAACTGAAATAAGTCACACAGAAAAAGAAACATCATAAGATATCACTAATACACGGAATGTAAACTTGGCTACACAGGAACTGAATTACAGAACAGAACAGGGTCTCAAATTTAGAAAACCAACTTATGCTTGCTTAAGGGGAAAGGTGAGTTGGGGTGCTGCATAAAACCAGAGATTGAAATGAGCACAGATAAAGTTCCTTAAGCCAAATATGGAATAGACAAGAGCTACTCCTTGCTCAACGAAATGGACTCAACACCGCATATTAAACGCCTAAGAATGTACCTGACTAGTAAGTATCTTAAAACCTATGGATTGCTATGTCTCCGAAAGAGAATCAAGCATGTGTACAGGGGCATAAACGCAGCAGTGATAGGATTGGAGAGGTTCGGTGAGCAAATGAAGCCCCTTTGAAGTCATATTGCATGGTACCCATTCCACGGGTTTCAACTACCCAGGTTTAAGGTATTCTTCCTTCAGCTAAAACATGCATGTGGAACCTAGAGTATGATCAACCATGTGATCGGCAGACGTGTTCAAATATGTCTCAGTTTTAGTACCCTGGTACTCGGGTGCAACATTCCAGACGCTTTACTAACACTCTCCCGACTTGGAGAGTCAGTCCCTTTAACCTCCTGTTTGGCCCAGTTTGCAATTTCTGCGGAAGATGAACAGGAATAGGGAGAACCAATGAGAGACTAGCTGGAGGTGTCTGGACGGGCAAATTTAACTCTCATTTCCCACCAGGAAGAGGAATTAACCAAAGGCTCAGCGTGCTGTGCCGGAACCAGATTAGGGCCTGAAGCCATCCTGCGGTGTTGCGGCCAGGTCACAAGAAAGCGAGTTGAAGAAAGGAGCTCAGGGGCACTGTAATGCACAAAACTGCAGAGTTATAAATGACAGCTATCGTCCAAAAATATACTGAAGTAAGGCTGCCAAGAGGACTTGAAAGCGGGGCAGAATTGCAGGAAACCGATTTCAGGAGGTAGACTGGAATTGCATTGAAAACATAGGAAAAGAGGCAGAGCGTCCACAATGATGCACTTGGCCAAAAAGTGCGTATGCGTTTTTTCCTGAATATATTCAGGAAAAAAAGCATACGCACTTTTTGGCCAAACAAGCAAGCTTGCAATGCAAATCTGCACTACAATGAAGTCTCACTTCCCCCCGGTCAAAAGGGCCATCTGAAAAAAGTGTAAAATCCAGAAAGGCAGGACAGGCCATAGAGAACTGGGAGTCTTGTTATGCTGAAGGGTGGGATGTAAATTGCCAACAGACACTCGGGAGAAGTGTATGGTGTTTCCTGAAACATCTAAAAAACAAAGCAACAGAGGCTAGGGCATTTCCACTTATGGTCCTATAGCTTAGGGAAATTAAAATCAAAAAGACACAGCCACCCCAAAGTTTGGGATGGCTCTGTTTACAAGAACCTCGTTTACAGTACAAGTTCAACATCGCAGAAAGTGAAAAATGGATAAAGAAGTTGTGGTATTTACTTACAAAGCAATATCACTCAGCAATGAAATCTATGTCATCAGGCCCTTAGCAACACAATGAGTGGATTCAGGTATGATGATTCTAACTGAAATAAGTCACACAGAAAAAGAAACATCATAAGATATCAGTAATACACGGAATGTAAACTTGGCTACACAGGAACTGAATTACAGAACAGAACAGGGTCTCAAATTTCGAAAACCAACTTATGCTTGCTTAAGGGGAAAGGTGAGTTGGGTGCTGCATAAAACCAGAGATTGAAATGAGCACAGATAAAGTTCCTTAAGCCAAATATGGAATAGACAAGAGCTACTCCTTGCTCAACGAAATGGACTCAACACCGCATATTAAACACCTAAGAATATACCTGACTAGTAAGTAACTTAAAACCTATGGATTGCTATGTCTCCAAAAGAGAATCAAGCATGTGTACAGGGGCATAAACGCAGCAGTGATAGGATTGGAGAGGTTCGGTGAGCAAATGAAGACCCTTTGAAGTCATATTGCATGGTACCCATTCCACGGGTTTCAACTACCCAGGTTTAAGGTATTCTTCCTTCAGCTAAAACATGCATGTGGAACCTAGAGTATGATCAACCATGTGATCGGGAGACGTGTTCAAATATGTCTCAGTTTTTGTACCCTGGTTCTCGGGTGCAACATTCCAGACACTTTACTAACACTCTCCCGACTTGGAGAGTCAGTCCCTTTAACCTCCTGTTTGGCCCAGTTTGCAATTTCTGCGGAAGATGAACAGGAATAGGGAGAACCAATGAGAGACTAGCTGGAGGTGTCTGGACGGGCAAATTTAACTCTCATTTCCCACCAGGAAGAGGAATTAACCAAAGGCTCAGCGTGCCGTGCCGGAACCAGATTAGGGCCTGAAGCCATCCTGCGGTGTTGCGGCCAGGTCACAAGAAAGCGAGTTGAAGAAAGGAGCTCAGGGGCACTGTAATGCACAAACCTGCAGAGTTATAAATGACAGCTATCGTCCAAAAATATACTGAAGTAAGGCTGCCAAGAGGACTTGAAAGCGGGGCAGAATTGCAGGAAACCGATTTCAGGAGGTAGACTGGAATTGCATTGAAAACATAGGAAAAGAGGCAGAGCGTCCACAATGATGCACTTGGCCAAAAAGTGCGTATGCGTTTTTTCCTGAATATGTTCAGGAAAAAAAGCATACGCACTTTTTGGCCAAACAAGCAAGCTTGCAAAGCAAATCTGCACTACAATGAAGTCTCACTTCCCCCCGGTCAAAAGGGCCATCTGAAAAAAGTGTAAAATCCAGAAAGGCAGGACAGGCCATAGAGAACTGGGAGTCTTGTTATGCTGAAGGGTGGGATGTAAATTGCCAACAGACACTCGGGAGAAGTGTATGGTGTTTCCTGAAACATCTAAAAAACAAAGCAACAGAGGCTAGGGCATTTCCACTTATGGTCCTATAGCTTAGGGAAATTAAAATCAAAAAGACACAGCCACCCCAAAGTTTGGGATGGCTCTGTTTACAAGAACCTCGTTTACAGTACAAGTTCAACATCGCAGAAAGTGAAAAATGGATAAAGAAGTTGTGGTATTTACTTACAAAGCAATATCACTCAGCAATGAAATCTATGTCATCAGGCCCTTAGCAACACAATGAGTGGATTCAGGTATGATGATTCTAACTGAAATAAGTCACACAGAAAAAGAAACATCATAAGATATCAGTAATACACGGAATGTAAACTTGGCTACACAGGAACTGAATTACAGAACAGAACAGGGTCTCAAATTTCGAAAACCAACTTATGCTTGCTTAAGGGGAAAGGTGAGTTGGGTGCTGCATAAAACCAGAGATTGAAATGAGCACAGATAAAATTCCTTAAGCCAAATATGGAATAGACAAGAGCTACTCCTTGCTCAACGAAATGGACTCAACACCGCATATTAAACACCTAAGAATATACCTGACTAGTAAGTAACTTAAAACCTATGGATTGCTATGTCTCCAAAAGAGAATCAAGCATGTGTACAGGGGCATAAACGCAGCAGTGATAGGATTGGAGAGGTTCGGTGAGCAAATGAAGACCCTTTGAAGTCATATTGCATGGTACCCATTCCACGGGTTTCAACTACCCAGGTTTAAGGTATTCTTCCTTCAGCTAAAACATGCATGTGGAACCTAGAGTATGATCAACCATGTGATCGGGAGACGTGTTCAAATATGTCTCAGTTTTTGTACCCTGGTTCTCGGGTGCAACATTCCAGACACTTTACTAACACTCTCCCGACTTGGAGAGTCAGTCCCTTTAACCTCCTGTTTGGCCCAGTTTGCAATTTCTGCGGAAGATGAACAGGAATAGCGAGAACCAATGAGAGACTAGCTGGAGGTGTCTGGACGGGCAAATTTAACTCTCATTTCCCACCAGGAAGAGGAATTAACCAAAGGCTCAGCGTGCCGTGCCGTAACCAGATTAGGGCCTGAAGCCATCCTGCGGTGTTGCGGCCAGCTCACAAGAAAGCGAGTTGAAGAAAGGAGCTCAGGGGCACTGTAATGCACAAACCTGCAGAGTTATAAATGACAGCTATCGTCCAAAAATATACTGAAGTAAGGCTGCCAAGAGGACTTGAAAGCGGGGCAGAATTGCAGGAAACCGATTTCAGGAGGTAGACTGGAATTGCATTGAAAGCATAGGAAAAGAGGCAGAGCGTCCACAATGATGCACTTGGCCAAAAAGTGCGTATGCATTTTTTCTGAATATATTCAGGAAAAAACGCATACGCACTTTTTGGCCAAACAAGCAAGCTTGCAAAGCAAATCTGCACTACAATGAAGTCTCACTTCCCCCCGGTCAAAAGGGCCATCTGAAAAAAGTGTAAAATCCAGAAAGGCAGGACAGGCCATAGAGAACTGGGAGCCTTGTTATGCTGAAGGGCGGGATGTAAATTGCCAACAGACACTCGGGAGAAGTGTATGGTGTTTCCTGAAACATCTAAAAAACAAAGCAACAGAGCCTAGGGCACTTCCACTTATGGTCCTATAGCTTAGGGAAATTAAAATCAAAAAGACACAGCCACCCCAAAGTTTGGGACGCCTCTGTTTACAAGAACCTCATTTACTGTACAAGTTCAATATCACAGAAAGTGAAAAATGGATAAAGAACTTGTGGTACTTATGTACAATGCAGTATCACTCAGCAATGAAATCTATGTCATCAGGACCGTAGCAGCATAATGAGTGGATTCAGGTACGATGATTCTAACTGAAATAAGTCACACAGAAAAAGAAACATCATAAGATATCACTAATACACGGAATGTAAACTTGGCTACACAGGAACTGAATTACAGAACAGAACAGGGTCTCAAATTTAGAAAACCAACTTATGCTTGCTTAAGGGGAAAGGTGAGTTGGGGTGCTGCATAAAACCAGAGATTGAAATGAGCACAGATAAAGTTCCTTAAGCTAAATATGGAATAGACAAGAGCTACTCCTTACTCAACGAAATGGACTCAACACCGCATATTAAACGCCTAAGAATGTACCTGACTAGTAAGTATCTTAAAACCTATGGATTGCTATGTCTCCGAAAGAGAATCAAGCATGTGTACAGGGGCATAAACGCAGCAGTGATAGGATTGGAGAGGTTCGGTGAGCAAATGATGACCCTTTGAAGTCATATTGCATGGTACCCATTCCACGGGTTTCAACTACCCAGGTTTAAGGTATTCTTCCTTCAGCTAAAACATGCATGTGGAACCTAGAGTATGATCAACCATGTGATCGGGAGACGTGTTCAAATATGTCTCAGTTTTCGTACCCTGGTACTCGGGTGCAACATTCCAGACGCTTTACTAACACTCTCCCGACTTGGAGAGTCAGTCCCTTTAACCTCCTGTTTAGCCCAGTTTGCAATTTCTGCGGAAGATGAACAGGAATAAGGAGAACCAATGAGAGACTAGCTGGAGGTGTCTGGACGGGCAAATTTAACTCTCATTTCCCACCAGGAAGAGGAATTAACCAAAGGCTCAGCGTGCCGTGCCGGAACCAGACTAGGGCCTGAAGCCATCCTTCGGTGTTGCGCCCAGGTCACAAGAAAGCGAGTTGAAGAAAGGAGCTCAGGGGCACTGTAATGCACAAACATGCAGAGTTATAAATGACAGCTATCGACCAAAAATATACTGAAGTAAGGCTGCCAAGAGGACTTGAAAGCAGGGCAGAATTGCAGGAAACTTATTTCAGGAGGTAGACTGGAATTGCATTGAAAGCATAGGAAAAGAGGCAGAACGTCCACAATGATGCACTTGGCCAAAAAGGGCGTATGCATTTTTTCCTGAATATATTCAGGAAAAAACGCATACGCCCTTTTTGGCCAACCAAGCAAGCTTGCAAAGGAAATCTGCACTACAATGAAGTCTCACTTCCCCCCGGTCAAAAGGGCCATCTGAAAAAAGTGTAAAATCCAGAAAGGCAGGACAGGCCATGGAGAACTGGGAGCCTTGTTATGCTGATGGGCGGGATGTAAATTGCCAACAGACACTCGGGAGAAGTGTATGGTGTTTCCTGAAACATCTAAAAAACAAAGCAACAGAGCCTAGGGCACTTCCACTTATGGTCCTATAGCTTAGGGAAATTAAAATCAAAAAGACACAGCCACCCCAAAGTTTGGGACGCCTCTGTTTACAAGAACCTCGTTTACAGTAAATGTTCAACATCGCAGAAAGTGAAAAATGGATAAAGAAGTTGTGGTATTTACTTACAAAGCAATATCACTCAGCAATGAAATCTATGTCATCAGGCCATTAGCAGCACAATGAGTGGATTCAGGTATGATGATTCTAACTGAAATAAGTCACACAGAAAAAGAAACATCATAAGATATCAGTAATACACGGAATGTAAACTTGGCTACACAGGAACTGAATTACAGAACAGAACAGGGTCTCAAATTTCGAAAACCAACTTATGCTTGCTTAAGGGGAAAGGTGAGTTGGGTGCTGCATAAAACCAGAGATTGAAATGAGCACAGATAAAGTTCCTTAAGCCAAATATGGAATAGACAAGAGCTACTCCTTGCTCAACGAAATGGACTCAACACCGCATATTAAACACCTAAGAATATACCTGACTAGTAAGTAACTTAAAACCTATGGATTGCTATGTCTCCAAAAGAGAATCAAGCATGTGTACAGGGGCATAAACGCAGCAGTGATAGGATTGGAGAGGTTCGGTGAGCAAATGAAGACCCTTTGAAGTCATATTGCATGGTACCCATTCCACGGGTTTCAACTACCCAGGTTTAAGGTATTCTTCCTTCAGCTAAAACATGCATGTGGAACCTAGAGTATGATCAACCATGTGATCGGGAGACGTGTTCAAATATGTCTCAGTTTTTGTACCCTGGTTCTCGGGTGCAACATTCCAGACACTTTACTAACACTCTCCCGACTTGGAGAGTCAGTCCCTTTAACCTCCTGTTTGGCCCAGTTTGCAATTTCTGCGGAAGATGAACAGGAATAGCGAGAACCAATGAGAGACTAGCTGGAGGTGTCTGGACGGGCAAATTTAACTCTCATTTCCCACCAGGAAGAGGAATTAACCAAAGGCTCAGCGTGCCGTGCCGTAACCAGATTAGGGCCTGAAGCCATCCTGCGGTGTTGCGGCCAGCTCACAAGAAAGCGAGTTGAAGAAAGGAGCTCAGGGGCACTGTAATGCACAAACCTGCAGAGTTATAAATGACAGCTATCGTCCAAAAATATACTGAAGTAAGGCTGCCAAGAGGACTTGAAAGCGGGGCAGAATTGCAGGAAACCGATTTCAGGAGGTAGACTGGAATTGCATTGAAAGCATAGGAAAAGAGGCAGAGCGTCCACAATGATGCACTTGGCCAAAAAGTGCGTATGCATTTTTTCTGAATATATTCAGGAAAAAACGCATACGCACTTTTTGGCCAAACAAGCAAGCTTGCAAAGCAAATCTGCACTACAATGAAGTCTCACTTCCCCCCGGTCAAAAGGGCCATCTGAAAAAAGTGTAAAATCCAGAAAGGCAGGACAGGCCATAGAGAACTGGGAGCCTTGTTATGCTGAAGGGCGGGATGTAAATTGCCAACAGACACTCGGGAGAAGTGTATGGTGTTTCCTGAAACATCTAAAAAACAAAGCAACAGAGCCTAGGGCACTTCCACTTATGGTCCTATAGCTTAGGGAAATTAAAATCAAAAAGACACAGCCACCCCAAAGTTTGGGACGCCTCTGTTTACAAGAACCTCATTTACTGTACAAGTTCAATATCACAGAAAGTGAAAAATGGATAAAGAACTTGTGGTACTTACGTACAATGCAGTATCACTCAGCAATGAAATCTATGTCATCAGGACCGTAGCAGCATAATGAGTGGATTCAGGTACGATGATTCTAACTGAAATAAGTCACACAGAAAAAGAAACATCATAAGATATCACTAATACACGGAATGTAATCTTGGCTACACAGGAACTGAATTACAGAACAGAACAGGGTCTCAAATTTAGAAAACCAACTTATGCTTGCTTAAGGGGAAAGGTGAGTTGGGGTGCTGCATAAAACCAGAGATTGAAATGAGCACAGATAAAGTTCCTTAAGCTAAATATGGAATAGACAAGAGCTACTCCTTACTCAACGAAATGGACTCAACACCGCATATTAAACGCCTAAGAATGTACCTGACTAGTAAGTATCTTAAAACCTATGGATTGCTATGTCTCCGAAAGAGAATCAAGCATGTGTACAGGGGCATAAACGCAGCAGTGATAGGATTGGAGAGGTTCGGTGAGCAAATGATGACCCTTTGAAGTCATATTGCATGGTACCCATTCCACGGGTTTCAACTACCCAGGTTTAAGGTATTCTTCCTTCAGCTAAAACATGCATGTGGAACCTAGAGTATGATCAACCATGTGATCGGGAGACGTGTTCAAATATGTCTCAGTTTTCGTACCCTGGTACTCGGGTGCAACATTCCAGACGCTTTACTAACACTCTCCCGACTTGGAGAGTCAGTCCCTTTAACCTCCTGTTTAGCCCAGTTTGCAATTTCTGCGGAAGATGAACAGGAATAAGGAGAACCAATGAGAGACTAGCTGGAGGTGTCTGGACGGGCAAATTTAACTCTCATTTCCCACCAGGAAGAGGAATTAACCAAAGGCTCAGCGTGCCGTGCCGGAACCAGACTAGGGCCTGAAGCCATCCTTCGGTGTTGCGCCCAGGTCACAAGAAAGCGAGTTGAAGAAAGGAGCTCAGGGGCACTGTAATGCACAAACATGCAGAGTTATAAATGACAGCTATCGACCAAAAATATACTGAAGTAAGGCTGCCAAGAGGACTTGAAAGCAGGGCAGAATTGCAGGAAACTTATTTCAGGAGGTAGACTGGAATTGCATTGAAAGCATAGGAAAAGAGGCAGAACGTCCACAATGATGCACTTGGCCAAAAAGGGCGTATGCATTTTTTCCTGAATATATTCAGGAAAAAACGCATACGCCCTTTTTGGCCAACCAAGCAAGCTTGCAAAGGAAATCTGCACTACAATGAAGTCTCACTTCCCCCCGGTCAAAAGGGCCATCTGAAAAAAGTGTAAAATCCAGAAAGGCAGGACAGGCCATGGAGAACTGGGAGCCTTGTTATGCTGATGGGCGGGATGTAAATTGCCAACAGACACTCGGGAGAAGTGTATGGTGTTTCCTGAAACATCTAAAAAACAAAGCAACAGAGCCTAGGGCACTTCCACTTATGGTCCTATAGCTTAGGGAAATTAAAATCAAAAAGACACAGCCACCCCAAAGTTTGGGACGCCTCTGTTTACAAGAACCTCGTTTACAGTAAATGTTCAACATCGCAGAAAGTGAAAAATGGATAAAGAAGTTGTGGTATTTACTTACAAAGCAATATCACTCAGCAATGAAATCTATGTCATCAGGCCATTAGCAGCACAATGAGTGGATTCAGGTATGATGATTCTAACTGAAATAAGTCACACAGAAAAAGAAACATCATAAGATATCAGTAATACACGGAATGTAAACTTGGCTACACAGGAACTGAATTACAGAACAGAACAGGGTCTCAAATTTAGAAAACCAACTTATGCTTGCTTAAGGGGAAAGGTGAGTTGGGTGCTGCATAAAACCAGAGATTGAAATGAGCACAGATAAAGTTCCTTAAGCCAAATATGGAATAGACAAGAGCTACTCCTTGCTCAACGAAATGGACTCAACACCGCATATTAAACGCCTAAGAATGTACCTGACTAGTAAGTATCTTAAAACCTATGGATTGCTATGTCTCCAAAAGAGAATCAAGCGTGTGTACAGGGGCATAAACGCTGCAGTGATAGGATTGGAGAGGTTCGGTGAGCAAATGAAGACCCTTTGAAGTCGTATTGCATGGTACCCATTCCACGGGTCTCAACTCTCCAGGTTTAAGGTATTCTTCCTTCATCTAAAACATGCATGTGGAACCCAGAGTATGATCAACCATGTGAACAGGAGACGTGTTCAAATATGTCTCAGTTTTCCTCCCCTGGTACTCGGGTGCAACTTTCCAGACGCTTTACTAACACTCTCCCCACTTGGAGAGTCAGCGCCTTTAACCTCCTGTTTGGCCCAGTTTGCAATTTCTGCGGAAGATGAACAGGAATAGGGAGAACCAATGAGAGACTAGCTAGAGGTGTCTGGACGGGCAAATTTAACTCTCATTTCCCACCAGGAAGAGGAAATAACCAAAGGCTCAGCGTGCTCTGCCGGAACCAGATTAGGGCCTGAAGCCATCCTGTGGTGTTGCGGCCAGCTCAAAAGAAAGCGAGTTGAAGAAAGGAGCTCAGGGGCACTGTAATTCACAAACCTGCAGAGTTATAAATGACAGCTATCGTCCAAAAATATATTGAAGTAAGGCTGCCAAGAGGACTTGAAAGCGAGGCAGAATTGCAGGAAACCGATTTCAGGAGGTAGACTGGAATTGCATTGAAAGCATAGGAAAAGAGGCAGAACGTCCACAATGATGCACTTGGCCAAAAAGGGCGTATGCGTTTTTTCCTGAATATATTCAGGAAAAAACGCATACGCCCTTTTTGGCCAACCAAGCAAGCTTGCAAAGGAAATCTGCACTACAATGAAGTCTCACTTCCCCCCGGTCAAAAGGGCCATCTGAAAAAAGTGTAAAATCCAGAAAGGCAGGACAGGCCATGGAGAACTGGGAGCCTTGTTATGCTGATGGGCGGGATGTAAATTGCCAACAGACACTCGGGAGAAGTGTATGGTGTTTCCTGAAACATCTAAAAAACAAAGCAACAGAGCCTAGGGCACTTCCACTTATGGTCCTATAGCTTAGGGAAATTAAAATCAAAAAGACACAGCCACCCCAAAGTTTGGGACGCCTCTGTTTACAAGAACCTCGTTTACAGTACAAGTTCAACATCGCAGAAAGTGAAAAATGGATAAAGAAGTTGTGGTATTTACTTACAAAGCAATATCACTCAGCAATGAAATCTATGTCATCAGGCCCTTAGCAGCATAATGAGTGGATTCAGGTATGATGATTCTAACTGAAATAAATCACACAGAAAAAGAAATATCATAAGATATCAGTAATACACGGAATGTAAGCTTGGCTACACAGGAACTGAATTACAGAACAGAACAGGGTCTCAAATTTAGAAAACCAACTTATGCTTGCTTAAGGGGAAAGGTGAGTTGGGTGCTGCATAAAACCAGAGATTGAAATGAGCACAGATAAAGTTCCTTAAGCCAAATATGGAATAGACAAGAGCTACTCCTTGCTCAACGAAATGGACTCAACACCGCATATTAAACACCTAAGAATGTACCTGACTAGTAAGTATCTTAAAACCTATGGATTGCTATGTCTCCAAAAGAGAATCAAGCATGTGTACAGGGGCATAAACGCAGCAGTGATAGGATTGGAGAGGTTCGGTGAGCAAATGAAGACCCTTTGAAGTCATATTGCATGGTATCCATTACACGGGTCTCAACTCTCCAGGTTTAAGGTATTCTTCCTTCAGCTAAAAAATGCATGTGGAACCCAGAGTATGATCAACCGTGTGAACGGGAGACGTGTTCAAATATGTCTCAGTTTTCGTACCCTGGTACTCGGGTGCAACATTCCAGACGCTTTACTAACACTCTCCCCACTTGGAGAGTCAGTGCCTTTAACCTCCTGTTTGGCCCAGTTTGCAATTTCTGCGGAAGATGAACAGGAATAGCGAGAACCAATGAGACACTAGCTGGAGGTGTCTGGACGGGCAAATTTAACTCTCATTTCCCACCAGGAAGAGGAAATAACCAAAGGCTCAGCGTGCCGTTCCGGAACCAGATTAGGGCCTGAAGCCATCTTGCGGTGTTGCGGCCAGCTCACAAGAAAGCGAGTTGAAGAAAGGAGCTCAGGGGCACTGTAATTCACAAACCTGCAGAGTTATAAATGACAGCTATCGTCCAAAAATATACTGAAGTAAGGCTGCCAAGAGGACTTGAAAGCGGAGCAGAATTGCAAGAAACCGATTTCAGGAGGTAGACTGGAATTGCATTGAAAGCATAGGAAAAGAGGCAGAACGTCCACAATGATGCACTTGGCCAAAAAGGGCGTATGCGTTTTTTCCTGAATATATTCAGGAAAAAACGCATACGCCCTTTTTGGCCAACCAAGCAAGCTTGCAAAGGAAATCTGCACTACAATGAAGTCTCACTTCCCCCCGGTCAAAAGGGACATCTGAAAAAAGTGTAAAATCCAGAAAGGCAGGACAGGCCATGGAGAACTGGGAGCCTTGTTATGCTGATGGGCGGGATGTAAATTGCCAACAGACACTCGGGAGAAGTGTATGGTGTTTCCTGAAACATCTAAAAAACAAAGCAACAGAGCCTAGGGCACTTCCACTTATGGTCCTATAGCTTAGGGAAATTAAAATCAAAAAGACACAGCCACCCAAAAGTTTGGGACGCCTCTGGTTACAAGAACCTCGTTTACCGTACAAGTTCAATATCACAGAAAGTGAAAAATGGATAAAGAACTTGTGGTACTTACATACAATGCAGTATCACTCAGCAATGAAATCTATGTCATCAGGCCCGTTGCAGCATAATGAGTGGATTCAGGTACGATGATTTAACTGAAATAAGTCACACAGAAAAAGAAACATCATAAGATATCACTAATACACGGAATGTAAACTTGGCTACACAGGAACTGAATTCCAAAACAGAACAGGGTGTCAAATTTAGAAAACCAACTTATGCTTGCTTAAGGGGAAAGGTGAGTTGGGGTGCTGCATAAAACCAGAGATTGAAATGAGCACAGATAAAGTTCCTTAAGCCAAATATTGAATAGACAAGAGCTACTCCTTGCTCAACGAAATGGACTCAACACCGCATATTAAACGCCTAAGAATGTACCTGACTAATAAGTATCTTAAAACCTATGGATTGCTATGTCTCCAAAAGAGAATCAAGCGTGTGTACAGGGGCATAAACGCAGCAGTGATAGGATTGGAGAGGTTCGGTGAGCAAATGAAGACCCTTTGAAGTCGTATTGCATGGTACCCATTCCACGGGTCTCAACTATCCAGGTTTAAGGTATTCTTCCTTCAGCTAAAACATGCATGTGGAACCCAGAGTATGATCAACCGTGTGAACGGGAGACGTGTTCAAATATGTCTCAGTTTTCCTCCTCTCGTACTCGGGTGCAACATTCCACACGCTTTACTAACACTCTCCCCACTTGGAGAGTCAGCGCCTTTAACCTCCTGTTTGGCCCAGTTTGCAATTTCTGCGGAAGATGAACAGGAATAGCGAGAACCAATGAGAGACTAGCTAGAGGTGTCTGGACAGGCAAATTTAACTCTCATTTCCCACCAGGAAGAGGAAATAACCAAAGGCTCAGCGTGCTGTGCCGGAACCAGATTAGGGCCTGAAGCCATCCTGCGGTGTTGCAGCCAGCTCAAAAGAAAGCGAGTTGAAGAAAGGAGCTCAGGGGCACTGTAATTCACAAACCTGCAGAGTTATAAATGACAGCTATCGTCCAAAAATATACTGAAGTAAGGCTGCCAAGAGGACTTGAAAGCGGGGCAGAATTGCAGGAAACCGATTTCAGGAGGTAGACTGGAATTGCATTGAAAGCATAGGAAAAGAGACAGAACGTCCACAATGATGCACTTGGCCAAAAAGGGCGTATGCGTTTTTTCCTGAATATATTCAGGAAATAACGCATACGCCCTTTTTGGCCAACCAAGCAAACATGCAAAGGAAATCTGCACTACAATGAAGTCTCACTTCCCCCCGGTCAAAAGGCACATCTGAAAAAAGTGTAAATTCCAGAAAGGCAGGACAGGCCATGGAGAACTGGGAGCCTTGTTATGCTGATGGGCGGGATGTAAATTGCCAACAGACACTCCAGAGAAGTGTATGGTGTTTCCTGAAACATCTGAAAAACAAAGCAACAGAGCCTAGGGCACTTCCACTTATGGTCCTATAGCTTAGGGAAATTAAAATCAAAAAGACACAGCCACTCCAAAGTTTGGGACGCCTCTGTTTACAAGAACCTCGTTTACAGTACAAGTTCAACATCGCAGAAAGTGAAAAATGGATAAAGAAGTTGTGGTATTTACTTGCAAAGCAATATCACTCAGCAATGAAATCTATGTCATCAGGCCCTTAGCAGCACAATGAGTGGATTCAGGTCTGATGATTCTAACTGAAATAAGTCACACAGAAAAAGAAACATCATAAGATATCAGTAATACACGGAATGTAAACTTGGCTACACAGGAACTGAATTACAGAACAGAACAGGGTCTCAAATTTAGAAAACCAACTTATGCTTGCTTAAGGGGAAAGGTGAGTTGGGGTGCTGCATAAAACCAGAGATTGAAATGAGCACAGATAAAGTTCCTTAAGCCAAATATGGAATAGACAAGAGCTACTCCTTGCTCAACGAAATGGACTCAACACCGCATATTAAACGCCTAAGAATGTACCTGACTAGTAAGTATCTGAAAACCTATGGATTGCTATGTCTCTGAAAGAGAATCAAGCATGTGTACAGGGGCATAAACGCAGCAGTGATAGGATTGGAGAGGTTCGGTGAGCAAATGAAGCCCCTTTGAAGTCATATTGCATGGTACCCATTCCACGGGTTTCAACTACCCAGGTTTAAGGTATTCTTCCTTCAGCTAAAACATGCATGTGGAACCTAGAGTATGATCAACCATGTGATTGGCAGACGTGTTCAAATATGTCTCAGTTTTAGTACCCTGGTACTCGGGTGCAACATTCCAGATGCTTTACTAACACTCTCCCGACTTGGAGAGTCAGTCCCTTTAACCTCCTGTTTGGCCCAGTTTGCAATTTCTGCGGAAGATGAACAGGAATAGGGAGAACCAATGAGAGACTAGCTGGAGGTGTCTGGACGGGCAAATTTAACTCTCATTTCCCACCAGGAAGAGGAATTAACCAAAGGCTCAGCGTGCCGTGCCGGAACCAGATTAGGGCCTGAAGCCATCCTGCGGTGTTGCGGCCAGGTCACAAGAAAGCGAGTTGAAGAAAGGAGCTCAGGGGCACTGTAATGCACAAACCTGCAGAGTTATAAATGACAGCTATCGTCCAAAAATATACTGAAGTAAGGCTGCCAAGAGGACTTGAAAGCGGGGCAGAATTGCAGGAAACCGATTTCAGGAGGTAGACTGGAATTGCATTGAAAACATAGGAAAAGAGGCAGAGCGTCCACAATGATGCACTTGGCCAAAAAGTGCGTATGCGTTTTTTCCTGAATATATTCAGGAAAAAAAGCATACGCACTTTTTGGCCAAACAAGCAAGCTTGCAAAGCAAATCTGCACTACAATGAAGTCTCACTTCCCCCCGGTCAAAAGGGCCATCTGAAAAAAGTGTAAAATCCAGAAAGGCAGGACAGGCCATAGAGAACTGGGAGTCTTGTTATGCTGAAGGGTGGGATGTAAATTGCCAACAGACACTCGGGAGAAGTGTATGGTGTTTCCTGAAACATCTAAAAAACAAAGCAACAGAGGCTAGGGCATTTCCACTTATGGTCCTATAGCTTAGGGAAATTAAAATCAAAAAGACACAGCCACCCCAAAGTTTGGGATGGCTCTGTTTACAAGAACCTCGTTTACAGTACAAGTTCAACATCGCAGAAAGTGAAAAATGGATAAAGAAGTTGTGGTATTTACTTACAAAGCAATATCACTCAGCAATGAAATCTATGTCATCAGGCCCTTAGCAGCACAATGAGTGGATTCAGGTCTGATGATTCTAACTGAAATAAGTCACACAGAAAAAGAAACATCATAAGATATCAGTAATACACGGAATGTAAGCTTGGCTACACAGGAACTGAATTACAGAACAGAACAGGGTCTCAAATTTAGAAAACCAACTTATGCTTGCTTAAGGGGAAAGGTGAGTTGGGGTGCTGCATAAAACCAGAGATTGAAATGAGCACAGATAAAGTTCCTTAAGCCAAATATGGAATAGACAAGAGCTACTCCTTGCTCAACGAAATGGACTCAACACCGCATATTAAACGCCTAAGAATGTACCTGACTAGTAAGTATCTTAAAACCTATGGATTGCTATGTCTCTGAAAGAGAATCAAGCATGTGTACAGGGGCATAAACGCAGCAGTGATAGGATTGGAGAGGTTCGGTGAGCAAATGAAGCCCCTTTGAAGTCATATTGCATGGTACCCATTCCACGGGTTTCAACTACCCAGGTTTAAGGTATTCTTCCTTCAGCTAAAACATGCATGTGGAACCTAGAGTATGATCAACCATGTGATTGGCAGACGTGTTCAAATATGTCTCAGTTTTAGTACCCTGGTACTCGGGTGCAACATTCCAGATGCTTTACTAACACTCTCCCGACTTGGAGAGTCAGTCCCTTTAACCTCCTGTTTGGCCCAGTTTGCAATTTCTGCGGAAGATGAACAGGAATAGGGAGAACCAATGAGAGACTAGCTGGAGGTGTCTGGACGGGCAAATTTAACTCTCATTTCCCACCAGGAAGAGGAATTAACCAAAGGCTCAGCGTGCCGTGCCGGAACCAGATTAGGGCCTGAAGCCATCCTGCGGTGTTGCGGCCAGGTCACAAGAAAGCGAGTTGAAGAAAGGAGCTCAGGGGCACTGTAATGCACAAACCTGCAGAGTTATAAATGACAGCTATCGTCCAAAAATATACTGAAGTAAGGCTGCCAAGAGGACTTGAAAGCGGGGCAGAATTGCAGGAAACCGATTTCAGGAGGTAGACTGGAATTGCATTGAAAACATAGGAAAAGAGGCAGAGCGTCCACAATGATGCACTTGGCCAAAAAGTGCGTATGCGTTTTTTCCTGAATATATTCAGGAAAAAAAGCATACGCACTTTTTGGCCAAACAAGCAAGCTTGCAAAGCAAATCTGCACTACAATGAAGTCTCACTTCCCCCCGGTCAAAAGGGCCATCTGAAAAAAGTGTAAAATCCAGAAAGGCAGGACAGGCCATAGAGAACTGGGAGTCTTGTTATGCTGAAGGGTGGGATGTAAATTGCCAACAGACACTCGGGAGAAGTGTATGGTGTTTCCTGAAACATCTAAAAAACAAAGCAACAGAGGCTAGGGCATTTCCACTTATGGTCCTATAGCTTAGGGAAATTAAAATCAAAAAGACACAGCCACCCCAAAGTTTGGGATGGCTCTGTTTACAAGAACCTCGTTTACAGTACAAGTTCAACATCGCAGAAAGTGAAAAATGGATAAAGAAGTTGTGGTATTTACTTACAAAGCAATATCACTCAGCAATGAAATCTATGTCATCAGGCCCTTAGCAACACAATGAGTGGATTCAGGTATGATGATTCTAACTGAAATAAGTCACACAGAAAAAGAAACATCATAAGATATCAGTAATACACGGAATGTAAACTTGGCTACACAGGAACTGAATTACAGAACAGAACAGGGTCTCAAATTTAGAAAACCAACTTATGCTTGCTTAAGGGGAAAGGTGAGTTGGGGTGCTGCATAAAACCAGAGATTGAAATGAGCACAGATAAAGTTCCTTAAGCCAAATATGGAATAGACAAGAGCTACTCCTTGCTCAACGAAATGGACTCAACACCGCATATTAAACGCCTAAGAATGTACCTGACTAGTAAGTATCTTAAAACCTATGGATTGCTATGTCTCCAAAAGAGAATCAAGCATGTGTACAGGGGCATAAACGCAGCAGTGATAGGATTGGAGAGGTTCGGTGAGCAAATGAAGACCCTTTGAAGTCATATTGCATGGTACCCATTCCACGGGTTTCAACTACCCAGGTTTAAGGTATTCTTCCTTCAGCTAAAACATGCATGTGGAACCCAGATTATGATCAACCATGTGATCGGGAGACGTGTTCAAATATGTCTCAGTTCTCGTACCCTGGTACTCGGGTGCAACATTCCAGATGCTTTACTAACACTCTCCCGACTTGGAGAGTCAGTCCCTTTAACCTCCTGTTTGGCCCAGTTTGCAATTTCTGCGGAAGATGAACAGGAATAGCGAGAACCAATGAGAGACTAGCTGGAGGTGTCTGGACGGGCAAATTTAACTCTCATTTCCCACCAGGAAGAGGAATTAACCAAAGGCTCAGCGTGCCGTGCCGGAACCAGATTAGGGCCTGAAGCCATCCTGCGGTGTTGCGGCCAGGTCACAAGAAAGCGAGTTGAAGAAAGGAACTCAGGGGCACTGTAATTCACAAACTTTCAGAGTTATAAATGACAGCTATCGTCCAAAAATATACTGAAGTAAGGCTGTCAAGAGGACTTGAAAGCGGGGCAGAATTTCAGGAAACCGATTTCAGGAGGTAGACTGGAATTGCATTGAAAGCATAGGAAAAGAGGCAGAACGTCCACAATGATGCACTTGGCCAAAAAGGGCGTATGCGTTTTTTCCTGAATATATTCAGGAAAAAACGCATACGCACTTTTTGGCCAACCAAGCAAGCTTGCAAAGGAAATCTGCACTACAATGAAGTCTCACTTTCCTCCCGACAAAAGGGCCATCTGGAAAAAGTGTAAAATGCAGAAAGGCAGGACAGCCCATGGAGAACTGGGAGCCTTGTTATGCTGATGGGCGGGATGTAAATTGCCAACAGACACTCGGGAGAAGTGTATGGTGTTTCCTGAAACATCTAAAAAACAAAGCAACAGAGCCTAGGGCACTTCCACTTATGGTCCTATAGCTTAGGGAAATTAAAATCAAAAAGACACAGCCACCCCAAAGTTTGGGATGGCTCTGTTTACAAGAACCTCGTTTACAGTACAAGTTCAACATCGCAGAAAGTGAAAAATGGATAAAGAAGTTGTGGTATTTACTTACAAAGCAATATCACTCAGCAATGAAATCTATGTCATCAGGCCCTTAGCAACACAATGAGTGGATTCAGGTCTGATGATTCTAACTGAAATAAGTCACACAGAAAAAGAAACATCATAAGATATCAGTAATACACGGAATGTAAGCTTGGCTACACAGGAACTGAATTACAGAACAGAACAGGGTCTCAAATTTAGAAAACCAACTTATGCTTGCTTAAGGGGAAAGGTGAGTTGGGGTGCTGCATAAAACCAGAGATTGAAATGAGCACAGATAAAGTTCCTTAAGCCAAATATGGAATAGACAAGAGCTACTCCTTGCTCAACGAAATGGACTCAACACCGCATATTAAACGCCTAAGAATGTACCTGACTAGTAAGTATCTTAAAACCTATGGATTGCTATGTCTCCGAAAGAGAATCAAGCATGTGTACAGGGGCATAAACGCAGCAGTGATAGGATTGGAGAGGTTCGGTGAGCAAATGAAGCCCCTTTGAAGTCATATTGCATGGTACCCATTCCACGGGTTTCAACTACCCAGGTTTAAGGTATTCTTCCTTCAGCTAAAACATGCATGTGGAACCTAGAGTATGATCAACCATGTGATCGGCAGACGTGTTCAAATATGTCTCAGTTTTAGTACCCTGGTACTCGGGTGCAACATTCCAGATGCTTTACTAACACTCTCCCGACTTGGAGAGTCAGTCCCTTTAACCTCCTGTTTGGCCCAGTTTGCAATTTCTGCGGAAGATGAACAGGAATAGGGAGAACCAATGAGAGACTAGCTGGAGGTGTCTGGACGGGCAAATTTAACTCTCATTTCCCACCAGGAAGAGGAATTAACCAAAGGCTCAGCGTGCCGTGCCGGAACCAGATTAGGGCCTGAAGCCATCCTGCGGTGTTGCGGCCAGGTCACAAGAAAGCGAGTTGAAGAAAGGAGCTCAGGGGCACTGTAATGCACAAACCTGCAGAGTTATAAATGACAGCTATCGTCCAAAAATATACTGAAGTAAGGCTGCCAAGAGGACTTGAAAGCGGGGCAGAATTGCAGGAAACCGATTTCAGGAGGTAGACTGGAATTGCATTGAAAACATAGGAAAAGAGGCAGAGCGTCCACAATGATGCACTTGGCCAAAAAGTGCGTATGCGTTTTTTCCTGAATATATTCAGGAAAAAAAGCATACGCACTTTTTGGCCAAACAAGCAAGCTTGCAAAGCAAATCTGCACTACAATGAAGTCTCACTTCCCCCCGGTCAAAAGGGCCATCTGAAAAAAGTGTAAAATCCAGAAAGGCAGGACAGGCCATAGAGAACTGAGAGCCTTGTTATGCTGAAGGGTGGGATGTAAATTGCCAACAGACACTCGGGAGAAGTGTATGGTGTTTCCTGAAACATCTAAAAAACAAAGCAACAGAGCCTAGGGCACTTCCACTTATGGTCCTATAGCTTAGGGAAATTAAAATCAAAAAGACACAGCCACCCCAAAGTTTGGGATGGCTCTGTTTACAAGAACCTCGTTTACAGTACAAGTTCAACATCGCAGAAAGTGAAAAATGGATAAAGAAGTTGTGGTATTTACTTACAAAGCAATATCACTCAGCAATGAAATCTATGTCATCAGGCCCTTAGCAACACAATGAGTGGATTCAGGTATGATGATTCTAACTGAAATAAGTCACACAGAAAAAGAAACATCATAAGATATCAGTAATACACGGAATGTAAACTTGGCTACACAGAAACTGAATTACAGAACAGAACAGGGTCTCAAATTTAGAAAACCAACTTATGCTTGCTTAAGGGGAAAGGTGAGTTGGGGTGCTGCATAAAACCAGAGATTGAAATGAGCACAGATAAAGTTCCTTAAGCCAAATATGGAATAGACAAGAGCTACTCCTTGCTCAACGAAATGGACTCAACACCGCATATTAAACGCCTAAGAATGTACCTGACTAGTAAGTATCTTAAAACCTATGGATTGCTATGTCTCCGAAAGAGAATCAAGCATGTGTACAGGGGCATAAACGCAGCAGTGATAGGATTGGAGAGGTTCGGTGAGCAAATGAAGCCCCTTTGAAGTCATATTGCATGGTACCCATTCCACGGGTTTCAACTACCCAGGTTTAAGGTATTCTTCCTTCAGCTAAAACATGCATGTGGAACCCAGATTATGATCAACCATGTGATCGGGAGACGTGTTCAAATATGTCTCAGTTCTCGTACCCTGGTACTCGGGTGCAACATTCCAGATGCTTTACTAACACTCTCCCGACTTGGAGAGTCAGTCCCTTTAACCTCCTGTTTGGCCCAGTTTGCAATTTCTGCGGAAGATGAACAGGAATAGCGAGAACCAATGAGAGACTAGCTGGAGGTGTCTGGACGGGCAAATTTAACTCTCATTTCCCACCAGGAAGAGGAATTAACCAAAGGCTCAGCGTGCCGTGCCGGAACCAGATTAGGGCCTGAAGCCATCCTGCGGTGTTGCGGCCAGGTCACAAGAAAGCGAGTTGAAGAAAGGAACTCAGGGGCACTGTAATTCACAAACTTTCAGAGTTATAAATGACAGCTATCGTCCAAAAATATACTGAAGTAAGGCTGTCAAGAGGACTTGAAAGCGGGGCAGAATTTCAGGAAACCGATTTCAGGAGGTAGACTGGAATTGCATTGAAAGCATAGGAAAAGAGGCAGAACGTCCACAATGATGCACTTGGCCAAAAAGGGCGTATGCGTTTTTTCCTGAATATATTCAGGAAAAAACGCATACGCACTTTTTGGCCAACCAAGCAAGCTTGCAAAGGAAATCTGCACTACAATGAAGTCTCACTTTCCTCCCGTCAAAAGGGCCATCTGGAAAAAGTGTAAAATGCAGAAAGGCAGGACAGCCCATGGAGAACTGGGAGCCTTGTTATGCTGATGGGCGGGATGTAAATTGCCAACAGACACTCGGGAGAAGTGTATGGTGTTTCCTGAAACATCTAAAAAACAAAGCAACAGAGCCTAGGGCACTTCCACTTATGGTCCTATAGCTTAGGGAAATTAAAATCAAAAAGACACAGCCACCCCAAAGTTTGGGATGGCTCTGTTTACAAGAACCTCGTTTACAGTACAAGTTCAACATCGCAGAAAGTGAAAAATGGATAAAGAAGTTGTGGTATTTACTTACAAAGCAATATCACTCAGCAATGAAATCTATGTCATCAGGCCCTTAGCAGCACAATGAGTGGATTCAGGTCTGATGATTCTAACTGAAATAAGTCACACAGAAAAAGAAACATCATAAGATATCAGTAATACACGGAATGTAAGCTTGGCTACACAGGAACTGAATTACAGAACAGAACAGGGTCTCAAATTTAGAAAACCAACTTATGCTTGCTTAAGGGGAAAGGTGAGTTGGGGTGCTGCATAAAACCAGAGATTGAAATGAGCACAGATAAAGTTCCTTAAGCCAAATATGGAATAGACAAGAGCTACTCCTTGCTCAACGAAATGGACTCAACACCGCATATTAAACGCCTAAGAATGTACCTGACTAGTAAGTATCTTAAAACCTATGGATTGCTATGTCTCCGAAAGAGAATCAAGCATGTGTACAGGGGCATAAACGCAGCAGTGATAGGATTGGAGAGGTTCGGTGAGCAAATGAAGCCCCTTTGAAGTCATATTGCATGGTACCCATTCCACGGGTTTCAACTACCCAGGTTTAAGGTATTCTTCCTTCAGCTAAAACATGCATGTGGAACCTAGAGTATGATCAACCATGTGATCGGCAGACGTGTTCAAATATGTCTCAGTTTTAGTACCCTGGTACTCGGGTGCAACATTCCAGATGCTTTACTAACACTCTCCCGACTTGGAGAGTCAGTCCCTTTAACCTCCTGTTTGGCCCAGTTTGCAATTTCTGCGGAAGATGAACAGGAATAGGGAGAACCAATGAGAGACTAGCTGGAGGTGTCTGGACGGGCAAATTTAACTCTCATTTCCCACCAGGAAGAGGAATTAACCAAAGGCTCAGCGTGCCGTGCCGGAACCAGATTAGGGCCTGAAGCCATCCTGCGGTGTTGCGGCCAGGTCACAAGAAAGCGAGTTGAAGAAAGGAGCTCAGGGGCACTGTAATGCACAAACCTGCAGAGTTATAAATGACAGCTATCGTCCAAAAATATACTGAAGTAAGGCTGCCAAGAGGACTTGAAAGCGGGGCAGAATTGCAGGAAACCGATTTCAGGAGGTAGACTGGAATTGCATTGAAAACATAGGAAAAGAGGCAGAGCGTCCACAATGATGCACTTGGCCAAAAAGTGCGTATGCGTTTTTTCCTGAATATATTCAGGAAAAAAAGCATACGCACTTTTTGGCCAAACAAGCAAGCTTGCAAAGCAAATCTGCACTACAATGAAGTCTCACTTCCCCCCGGTCAAAAGGGCCATCTGAAAAAAGTGTAAAATCCAGAAAGGCAGGACAGGCCATAGAGAACTGGGAGTCTTGTTATGCTGAAGGGTGGGATGTAAATTGCCAACAGACACTCGGGAGAAGTGTATGGTGTTTCCTGAAACATCTAAAAAACAAAGCAACAGAGGCTAGGGCATTTCCACTTATGGTCCTATAGCTTAGGGAAATTAAAATCAAAAAGACACAGCCACCCCAAAGTTTGGGATGGCTCTGTTTACAAGAACCTCGTTTACAGTACAAGTTCAACATCGCAGAAAGTGAAAAATGGATAAAGAAGTTGTGGTATTTACTTACAAAGCAATATCACTCAGCAATGAAATCTATGTCATCAGGCCCTTAGCAACACAATGAGTGGATTCAGGTATGATGATTCTAACTGAAATAAGTCACACAGAAAAAGAAACATCATAAGATATCAGTAATACACGGAATGTAAACTTGGCTACACAGGAACTGAATTACAGAACAGAACAGGGTCTCAAATTTCGAAAACCAACTTATGCTTGCTTAAGGGGAAAGGTGAGTTGGGTGCTGCATAAAACCAGAGATTGAAATGAGCACAGATAAAGTTCCTTAAGCCAAATATGGAATAGACAAGAGCTACTCCTTGCTCAACGAAATGGACTCAACACCGCATATTAAACACCTAAGAATATACCTGACTAGTAAGTAACTTAAAACCTATGGATTGCTATGTCTCCAAAAGAGAATCAAGCATGTGTACAGGGGCATACACGCAGCAGTGATAGGATTGGAGAGGTTCGGTGAGCAAATGAAGACCCTTTGAAGTCATATTGCATGGTACCCATTCCACGGGTTTCAACTACCCAGGTTTAAGGTATTCTTCCTTCAGCTAAAACATGCATGTGGAACCTAGAGTATGATCAACCATGTGATCGGGAGACGTGTTCAAATATGTCTCAGTTTTTGTACCCTGGTTCTCGGGTGCAACATTCCAGACACTTTACTAACACTCTCCCGACTTGGAGAGTCAGTCCCTTTAACCTCCTGTTTGGCCCAGTTTGCAATTTCTGCGGAAGATGAACAGGAATAGCGAGAACCAATGAGAGACTAGCTGGAGGTGTCTGGACGGGCAAATTTAACTCTCATTTCCCACCAGGAAGAGGAATTAACCAAAGGCTCAGCGTGCCGTGCCGTAACCAGATTAGGGCCTGAAGCCATCCTGCGGTGTTGCGGCCAGCTCACAAGAAAGCGAGTTGAAGAAAGGAGCTCAGGGGCACTGTAATGCACAAACCTGCAGAGTTATAAATGACAGCTATCGTCCAAAAATATACTGAAGTAAGGCTGCCAAGAGGACTTGAAAGCGGGGCAGAATTGCAGGAAACCGATTTCAGGAGGTAGACTGGAATTGCATTGAAAGCATAGGAAAAGAGGCAGAGCATCCACAATGATGCACTTGGCCAAAAAGTGCGTATGCATTTTTTCTGAATATATTCAGGAAAAAACGCATACGCACTTTTTGGCCAAACAAGCAAGCTTGCAAAGCAAATCTGCACTACAATGAAGTCTCACTTCCCCCCGGTCAAAAGGGCCATCTGAAAAAAGTGTAAAATCCAGAAAGGCAGGACAGGCCATAGAGAACTGGGAGCCTTGTTATGCTGAAGGGCGGGATGTAAATTGCCAACAGACACTCGGGAGAAGTGTATGGTGTTTCCTGAAACATCTAAAAAACAAAGCAACAGAGCCTAGGGCACTTCCACTTATGGTCCTATAGCTTAGGGAAATTAAAATCAAAAAGACACAGCCACCCCAAAGTTTGGGACGCCTCTGTTTACAAGAACCTCATTTACTGTACAAGTTCAATATCACAGAAAGTGAAAAATGGATAAAGAACTTGTGGTACATACGTACAATGCAGTATCACTCAGCAATGAAATCTATGTCATCAGGACCGTAGCAGCATAATGAGTGGATTCAGGTACGATGATTCTAACTGAAATAAGTCACACAGAAAAAGAAACATCATAAGATATCACTAATACACGGAATGTAAACTTGGCTACACAGGAACTGAATTACAGAACAGAACAGGGTCTCAAATTTAGAAAACCAACTTATGCTTGCTTAAGGGGAAAGGTGAGTTGGGGTGCTGCATAAAACCAGAGATTGAAATGAGCACAGATAAAGTTCCTTAAGCCAAATATGGAATAGACAAGAGCTACTCCTTGCTCAACGAAATGGACTCAACACCGCATATTAAACGCCTAAGAATGTACCTGACTAGTAAGTATCTTAAAACCTATGGATTGCTATGTCTCCGAAAGAGAATCAAGCATGTGTACAGGGGCATAAACGCAGCAGTGATAGGATTGGAGAGGTTCGGTGAGCAAATGAAGCCCCTTTGAAGTCATATTGCATGGTACCCATTCCACGGGTTTCAACTACCCAGGTTTAAGGTATTCTTCCTTCAGCTAAAACATGCATGTGGAACCTAGAGTATGATCAACCATGTGATCGGCAGACGTGTTCAAATATGTCTCAGTTTTAGTACCCTGGTACTCGGGTGCAACATTCCAGATGCTTTACTAACACTCTCCCGACTTGGAGAGTCAGTCCCTTTAACCTCCTGTTTGGCCCAGTTTGCAATTTCTGCGGAAGATGAACAGGAATAGGGAGAACCAATGAGAGACTAGCTGGAGGTGTCTGGACGGGCAAATTTAACTCTCATTTCCCACCAGGAAGAGGAATTAACCAAAGGCTCAGCGTGCCGTGCCGGAACCAGATTAGGGCCTGAAGCCATCCTGCGGTGTTGCGGCCAGGTCACAAGAAAGCGAGTTGAAGAAAGGAGCTCAGGGGCACTGTAATGCACAAACCTGCAGAGTTATAAATGACAGCTATCGTCCAAAAATATACTGAAGTAAGGCTGCCAAGAGGACTTGAAAGCGGGGCAGAATTGCAGGAAACCGATTTCAGGAGGTAGACTGGAATTGCATTGAAAACATAGGAAAAGAGGCAGAGCGTCCACAATGATGCACTTGGCCAAAAAGTGCGTATGCGTTTTTTCCTGAATATATTCAGGAAAAAAAGCATACGCACTTTTTGGCCAAACAAGCAAGCTTGCAAAGCAAATCTGCACTACAATGAAGTCTCACTTCCCCCCGGTCAAAAGGGCCATCTGAAAAAAGTGTAAAATCCAGAAAGGCAGGACAGGCCATAGAGAACTGGGAGTCTTGTTATGCTGAAGAGTGGGATGTAAATTGCCAACAGACACTCGGGAGAAGTGTATGGTGTTTCCTGAAACATCTAAAAAACAAAGCAACAGAGGCTAGGGCATTTCCACTTATGGTCCTATAGCTTAGGGAAATTAAAATCAAAAAGACACAGCCACCCCAAAGTTTGGGACAGCTCTGTTTACAAGAACCTCATTTACGGTACAAGTACAATATCGCAAAGAGCGAAAAATGGATAAAGAAGTTGTGGTACTTACGTACAATGCAATATCACTCAGCAATGAAATCAATGTCATCAGGCCCGTAGCAGCATAATGAGTGGATTCAGGTATGATGATTCTAACTGAAATAAGTCACACAGAAAAAGAAACATCATAAGATATCACTAATACACGGAATGTAAACTTGGCTACACAGGAACTGAATTACAAAACAGAACAGGGTCTCAAATTTAGAAAACCAACTTATGCTTGCTTAAGGGGAAAGGTGAGTTGGGGTGCTGCATAAAACCAGAGATTGAAATGACCACAGATAAAGTTCCTTAAGCCAAATATGGAATAGACAAGAGCTACTCCTTGCTCAATGAAATGGACTCAACACCCCATATTAAATGCCTAAGAATGTACCTGACTTGTAAGTATCTGAAAACCTATGGATTGCAATGTCTCCGAAAGAGAATCAAGCGTGTGTACAGGGGCATAAACGCAGCAGTGATAGGATTGGAGAGGTTCGGTGAGCAAATGAAGACCCTTTGAAGTCACATTGCATGGTACACATTCCACGGGTCTCACCTCTCCAGGTTTCAGGGATTCTTCCTTCAGCTAAAACATGCATGTGGAACCCAGAGTATGATCCACCGTGTGATCGGGAGACGTGTTCAAGTATGTCTCAGTTTTCGTCCCCTGCTACTCGGGTGCAACATTCCAGACGCTTTACTAACACTCTCCGCACTAGGAAAGTCAGCGCCTTTAACTTCCTGTTTGGCCCAGTTTGCAATTTCTCTGGAAGATGAACAGGAATAGGGAGAATCAATGAGACACTAGCTGGAGGTGTCTGGACGGGCAAATTTAACTCTCATTTCCCACCAGGAAGAGGAAATAACCAAAGGCTCAGCGTGCCGTGCCGGAACCAGATTAGGGCCTGAAGCCATCCTGCGGTGTTGCGGCCAGCTCACAAGAAAGCGAGTTGAAGAAAGGAGCTCAGGGGCACTGTAATGCACAAACCTGCAGAGTTATAAATGACAGCTATCGTCCAAAAATATACTGAAGTAAGGCTGCCAAGAGGACTTGAAAGCGGGGCAGAATTGCAGGAAACCGATTTCAGGAGGTAGACTGGAATTGCATTGAAAGCATAGGAAAAGAGGCAGAACGTCCACAATGATGCACTTGGCCAAAAACGGCGTATGTGTTTTGTCCTGAATATATTCAGGAAAAAACGCATACGCCCTTTTTGGCCAACAAAACAAGCTTGCAAAGGAAATCTGCACTACAATGAAGTCTCACTTCCCCCCGGTCAAAAGGGCCATCTGAAAAAAGTGTAAAATCCAGAAAGGCAGGACAGGCCATGGAGAACTGGGAGCCTTGTTATGCTGATGGGTGGGATGTAAATTGCCAACAGACACTCGGGAGAAGTGTATGGTGTTTCCTGAAACATCTAAAAAACAAAGCAACAGAGCCTAGGGCACTTCCACTTATGGTCCTATAGCATAGGGAAATTAAAATCAAAAAGACACAGCCACCCCAAAGTTTGGGATGCCTCTGTTTACAAGAACCTCGTTTACCGTACAAGTTCAATATCACAGAAACTGAAAAATGGATAAAGAACTTGTGGTACTTACGTACAATGCAGTATGACTCAGCAATGAAATCTATGTCATCAGGCCCTTAGCAGCACAATGAGTGGATTCAGGTACGATGATTCTAACTGAAATAAGTCACACAGAAAAAGAAACATCATAAGATATCACTAATACACGGAATGTAAACTTGGCTACACAGGAACTGAATTCCAAAACAGAACAGGGTCTCAAATTTAGAAAACCAACTTATGCTTGCTTAAGGGGAAAGGTGAGTTGGGGTGCTCCATAAAACCAGAGATTGAAATGAGCACAGATAAAGTTCCTTAAGCCAAATATGTAATAGACAAGAGCTACTCCTTGCTCAACGAAATGGACTCAACACCCCATGTTAAACGCCTAAGAATGTACCTGACTAGTAAGTATCTTAAAACCTATGGATTGCTATGTCTCCAAAAGAGAATCAAGCGTGTGTACAGGGGCATAAACGCAGCGGTGATAGGATTGGAGAGGTTCGGTGAGCAAATGAAGACCCTTTGAAGTCATATTGCATGGTACCCATTTCACGGGTCTCAACTCTCCAGGTTTAAGGTATTCTTCCTTCAGCTAAAACATGCATGTGGAACCCAGAGTATGATCAACCGTGTGAACGGGAGACGTGTTCAAATATGTTTCAGTTTTCCTCCCCTGGTACTTGGGTGCAACATTCCAGACGCTTTACTAACACTCTCCCAACTTGGACAGTCAGTCCCTTTAACCTCCTGTTTGGCCCAGTTTGCAATTTCTGCGGAAGATGAACAGGAATAGGGAGAAACAATGAGAGACTAGCTGGAGGTGTCTGGACGGGCAAATTTAACTCTCATTTCCCACCAGGAAGAGGAAATAACCAAAGGCTCAGCGTGCCGTGCCGGAACTAGATTAGGGCCTGAAGCCATCCTGCGGTGTTGCGGCCAGCTCACAAGAAAGCGAGTTGAAGAAAGGAGCTCACGGGCACTGTAATTCACAAACCTGCAGAGTTATTAATGACAGCTATCGTCCAAAAATATACTGAAGTAAGGCTGCCAAGAGGACTTGAAAGCGGTGCAGAATTGCAGGAAACCGATTTCAAGAGGTAGACTGGAATTGCATTGAAAGCATAGGAAAAGAGGCAGAACGTCCACAATGATGCACTTGGCCAAAAACGGCGTATGTGTTTTGTCCTGAATATATTCAGGAAAAAACGCATACGCACTTTTTGGCCAACCAAGCAAGCTTGCAAAGGAAATCTGCACTACAATGAAGTCTCACTTCCCCCCGGTCAAAAGGGCCATCTGAAAAAAGTGTAAAATCCAGAAAGGCAGGACAGGCCATGGAGAACTGGGAGCCTTGTTATGCTGATGGGCGGGATGTAAATTGCCAACAGACACTCGGGAGAAGTGTATGGTGTTTCCTGAAACATCTAAAAAACAAAGCAACAGAGCCTAGGGCACTTCCACTTATGGTCCTATAGCTTAGGGAAATTAAAATCAAAAAGACACAGCCACCCCAAAGTATGGAACGCCTCTGTTTACAAGAACCTCGTTTACAGTACAAGTTCAACATCGCAGAAAGTGAAAAATGGATAAAGAAGTTGTGGTATTTACTTACAAAGCAATATCACTCAGCAATGAAATCTATGTCATCAGGCCCTTAGCAGCACAATGAGTGGATTCAGGTATGATGATTCTAACTGAAATAAGTCACACAGAAAAAGAAACATCATAAGATATCAGTAATACACGGAATGTAAACTTGGCTACACAGGAACTGAATTACAGAACAGAACAGGGTCTCAAATTTAGAAAACCAACTTATGCTTGCTTAAGGGGAAAGGTGAGTTGGGGTGCTGCATAAAACCAGAGATTGAAATGAGCACAGATAAAGTTCCTTAAGCCAAATATGGAATAGACAAGAGCTACTCCATGCTCAACGAAATGGCCTCAACACCGCATATTAAACGCCTAAGAATGTACCTGACTAGTAAGTATCTTAAAACCTATGGATTGCTATGTCTCCGAAAGAGAATCAAGCATGTGTACAGGGGCATAAACACAGCAGTGATAGGATTGGAGAGGTTCGGTGAGCAAATGAAGACCCTTTGAAATCATATTGCATGGTAACCATTCCACGGGTTTCAACTACCCAGGTTTAAGGTATTCTTCCTTCAGCTAAAACATGCATGTGGAACCTAGAGTATGATCAACCATGTGATCGGGAGACGTGTTCAAATATGTCTCAGTTTTCGTACCCTGATACTCGGATGCAACATTCCAGACGCTTTACAAACACTCTCCCAACTTGGAGAGTCAGTCCCTTTAACCTCCTGTTTAGCCCAGTTTGCAATTTCTGCGGAAGATGAACAGGAATAGCGAGAACCAATGAGAGACTAGCTGGAGGTGTCTGGACGGGCAAATTTAACTCTCATTTCCCACCAGGAAGAGGAATTAACCAAAGGCTCAGCGTGCCTTGCCGGAAGCAGATTAGGGCCTGAAGCCATCCTGCGGTGTTGCGGCCAGCTCACAAGAAAACGAGTTGAAGAAAGGAGCTCAGGGGCACTGTAATTCACAAACCTGCAGAGTTATAAATGACAGCTATCGTCCAAAAATATACTGAAGTAAGGCTGCCAAGAGGACTTGAAAGCGGGGCAGAATTGCAGGAAGCCGATTTCAGGAGGTAGACTGGAATTGCATTGAAAGCATAGGAAAAGAGGCAGAGCGTCCACAATCATGCACCTGGCCAAAAAGGGCGTATGCGTTTTTTCCTGAATATATTCAGGAAAAAAAGCATACGCACTTTTTGGCCAACCAAGGAAGCTTGCAAAGGAAATCTGCACTACAATGAAGTCTCACTTCCCCCCAGTCAAAAGGACCATCTGAAAAAAGTGTAAAATCCAGAAAGGCAGGACAGGCCATGGAGAACTGGGAGCCTTGTTATGCTGATGGGTGGGATGTAAATTGCCAACAGACACTCGGGAGAAGTGTATGGTGTTTCCTGAAACATCTAAAAAACAAAGCAACAGAGCCTAGGGCACTTCCACTTATGGTCCTATAGCTTAGGGAAATTAAAATCAAAAAGACACAGCCACCCCAAAGTTTGGGACGTCTCTGTTTACAAGAACCTCGTTTACCGTACAAGTTCAGTATCACAGAAAGTGAAAAATGGATAAAGAACTTGTGGTACTTACGTACAATGCAGTATCACTCAGCAATGAAATCTATGTCATCAGGCCCGTAGCAGCATAATGAGTGGATTCAGGTACGATGATTCTAACTGAAATAAGTCACACAGAAAAAGAAACATCATAAGATATCACTAATACACGGAATGTAAACTTGGCTACACAGGAACTGAATTCCAAAACAGAACAGGGTCTCAAATTTAGAAAACCAACTTATTCTTGCTTAAGGGGAAAGGTGAGTTGGGGTGCTGCATAAAACCAGAGATTGAAATGAGCACAGATAAAGTTCCTTAAGCCAAATATGGAATAGACAAGAGCTACTCCTTGCTCAACGAAATGGACTCAACACCCCATATTAAACGCCTAAGAATGTACCTGACTAGTAAGTATCTTAAAACCTATAGATTGCTATGTCTCCAAAAGAGAATCAAGCGTGTGTACAGGGGCATAAACGTAGCAGTGATAGGATTGGAGAGGTTCGGTGAGCAAATGAAGACCCTTTGAAGTCATATTGCATGGTACCCATTCCACGGGTCTCAACTACCCAGGTTTAAGGTATTCTTCCTTCAGCTAAAACATGCATGTGGAACCCAGAGTATGATCAACCGTGTGAACAGGAGACGTGTTCAAATATGTCTCAATTTTCGTACCCTGGTACTCGGGTGCAACATTCCAGACGCTTTACTAACACTCTCCCCACTAGGAGAGTCAGCGCCTTTAACCTCCTGTTTGGCCCAGTTTGCAATTTCTGCGGAAGATGAACAGGAATAGGGAGAACCAATGAGAGACTAGCTGGAGGTGTCTGGACGGGCAAATTTAACTCTCATTTCCCACCAGGAAGAGGAAATAACCAAAGTCTCAGCGTGCCGTGCCGGAACAAGATTAGGGCCTGAAGCCATCCTGCGGTGTTGCGGACAGCTCACAAGAAAGCGAGTTGAAGAAAGGAGCTCAGGGGCACTGTAATTCACAAACCTGCAGAGTTATAAATGACAGCTATCGTCCAAAAATATACTGAAGTAAGGCTGCCAAGAGGACTTGAAAGCGGGGCAGAATTGCAGGAAACCGATTTCAGGAGGTAGACTGGAATTGCATTGAAAGCATAGGAAAAGAGGCAGAACGTCCACAATGATGCACTTGGCCAAAAAGGGCGTATGCGTTTTTTCCTGAATATATTCAGGAAAAAACTCATACGCCCTTTTTGGCCAACCAAGCAAGCTTGCAAAGGAAATCTGCACTACAATGAAGTCTCACTTCCCCCCGGTCAAAAGGGCCATCTGAAAAAAGTGTAAAATCCAGAAAGGCAGGACAGCCCATGGAGAACTGGGAGCCTTGTTATGCTGATGGGCGGGATGTAAATTGCCAACAGACACTCGGGAGAAGTGTATGGTGTTTCCTGAAACATCTAAAAACCAAAGCAACAGAGCCTAGGACACTTCCACTTATGGTCCTATAGCTTAGGGAAATTAAAATCAAAAAGAAACAGCCACCCCAAAGTATGGAACGGCTCTGTTTACAAGAACCTCGTTTACCGTACAAGTTAAGTATCACAGAAAGGGAAAAATGGATAAAGAACTTGTGGTACTTACGTGCAATGCAGTATCACTCAGCAATGAAATCTATGTCATCAGGCCCGTAGCAGCATAATGAGTGGATTCAGGTACGATGATTCTAACTGAAATAAGTCACACAGAAAAAGAAACATCATAAGATATCACTAATACACGGAATGTAAACTTGGCTACACAGGAACTGAATTCCAAAACAGAACAGGGTCTCAAATTTAGAAAACCAACTTATGCTTGCTTAAGGGGAAAGGTGAGTTGGGGTGTTGCATAAAACCAGAGATTGAAATGAGCACAGATAAAGTTCCTTAAGCCAAATATGGAATAGACAAGAGCTACTCCTTGCTCAACGAAATGGACTCAACACCCCATATTAAACGCCTAAGAATGTACCTGACTAGTAAGTATCTTAAAACCTATGGATTGCTATGTCTCCAAAAGAGAATCAAGCATGTGTACAGGGGCATAAATGCAGCAGTGATAGGATTGGAGAGGTTCGGTGAGCAAATGAAGACCCTTTGAAGTCATATTGCATGGTACCCATTCCACGGGTTTCAACTACCCTGGTTTAAGGTATTCTTCCTTCAGCTAAAACATGCATGTGGAACCCAGAGTATGATCAAACGTGTGAATGGGAGACGTGTTCAAATATGTCTCAGTTTTCCTCCCCTGATACTCGGGTGCAACATTCCAGACGCTTTACTAACACTCTCCCCACTTGGACAGTCAGCGCCTTTAACCTCCTGTTTGGCCCAGTTTGCAATTTCTGCGGAAGATGAACAGGAATAGCGAGAACCAATGAGAGACTAGCTGGAGGTGTCTGGACGAGCAAATTTAACTCTCATTTCCCACCAGGAAGAGGAAATAACCAAAGGCTCAGCGTGCCGTGCCGGAACCAGATTAGGGCCTGAAGCCATCCTGCGGTGTTGCGGCCAGCTCACAAGAAAGCGAGTTGAAGAAAGGAGCTCAGGGGCACTGTAATTCACAAACCTGCAGAGTTATAAATGACAGCTATCGTCCAAAAATATACTGAAGTAAGGCTGCCAAGAGGACATGAAAGCGGGGCAGAATTGCAGGAAACCGATTTCAGGAGGTAGACTGGAATTGTATTGAAAGCATAGGAAAAGAGGCAGAATGTCCACAATGATGCACTTGGCCAAAAAGGGTGTATGCGTTTTTTCCTGAATATATTCAGGAAAAAACGCATACGCACTTTTTGGCCAACCAAGCAAGCTTGCAAAGGAAATCTGCACTACAATGAAGTCTCACTTCCCCCCGGTCAAAAGGGCCATCTGAAAAAAGTGTAAAATCCAGAAAGGCAGGACAGGCCATGGAGAACTGGGAGCCTTGTTATGCTGATGGGCGGGATGTAAATTGCCAACAGACACTCGGGAGAAGTGTATGGTGTTTCCTGAAACATCTAAAAAACAAAGCAACAGAGCCTAGGGCACTTCCACTTATGGTCCTATAGCTTAGGGAAATTAAAATCAAAAAGACACAGCCACCCCAAAGTATGGAACGCCTCTGTTTACAAGAACCTCGTTTACAGTACAAGTTCAACATCGCAGAAAGTGAAAAATGGATAAAGAAGTTGTGGTATTTACTTACAAAGCAATATCACTCAGCAATGAAATCTATGTCATCAGGCCCTTAGCAGCACAATGAGTGGATTCAGGTATGATGATTCTAACTGAAATAAGTCACACAGAAAAAAAACATCATAAGATATCACTAATACACGGAATGTAAACTTGGCTACACAGGAACTGAATTCCAAAACAGAACAGGGTCTCAAATTTAGAAAACAAACTTATTCTTGCTTAAGGGGAAAGGTGAGTTGGGGTGCTGCATAAAACCAGAGATTGAAATGAGCACAGATAAAGTTCCTTAAGCCAAATATGGAATAGACAAGAGCTACTCCTTGCTCAATGAAATGGCCTCAACACCGCATATTAAACGCCTAAGAATGTACCTGACTAGTAAGTATCTTAAAACCTATGGATTGCTATGTCTCCGAAAGAGAATCAAGCATGTGTACAGGGGCAGAAACGCAGCAGTGATAGGATTGGAGAGGTTCGGTGAGCTAATGAAGACCCTTTGAAGTCATATTGCATGGTACCCATTCCACGGGTTTCAACTACACAGGTTTAAGGTATTCTTCCTTCAGCTAAAACATGCATGTGGAACCTAGAGTATGATCAACCATGTGATCGGGAGACGTATTCAAATATGTCTCAGTTTTCATACCCTGGTACTCGGGTGCAACATTCCAGACGCTTTACTAACACTCTCCCGACTTGGAGAGTCAGTCCCTTTAACCTCCTGTTTGGCCCAGTTTGCAATTTCTGCGGAAGATGAACAGGAATAGCGAGAACCAATGAGAGACTAGCTGGAGGTGTCTGGACGGGCAAATTTAACTCTCATTTCCCACTAGGAAGAGGAATTAACCAAAGGCTCAGCGTGCCGTGCCGGAACAAGATTAGGGCCTGAAGCCATCCTGTGGTGTTGCGGCCAGCTCACAAGAAAGCGAGTTGAAGAAAGGAGCTCAGGGGCACTGTAATTCAGAAACCTGCAGAGTTATAAATGACAGCTATCGTCCAAAAATATACTGAAGTAAGGCTGCCAAGAGGACTTGAAAGCGGGGCAGAATTGCAGGAAACCGATTTCAGGAGGTAGACTGGAATTGCATTGAAAGCATAGGAAAAGAGGCAGAGCGTCCACAATCATGCACCTGGCCAAAAAGTGCGTATGCGTTTTTTCCTGAATATATTCAGGAAAAAAAGCATACGCACTTTTTGGCCAACCAAGCAAGCTTGCAAAGGAAATCTGCACTACAATGAAGTCTCACTTCCCCCCAGTCAAAAGGACCATCTGAAAAAAGTGTAAAATCCAGAAAGGCAGGACAGGCCATGGAGAACTGGGAGCCTTGTTATGCTGATGGGTGGGATGTAAATTGCCAACAGACACTCGGGAGAAGTGTATGGTGTTTCCTGAAACATCTAAAAAACAAAGCAACAGAGCCTAGGGCACTTCCACTTATGGTCCTATAGCTTAGGGAAATTAAAATCAAAAAGACACAGCCACCCCAAAGTTTGGGACGCCTCTGTTTACAAGAACCTCGTTTACCGTACAAGTTCAGTATCACAGAAAGTGAAAAATGGATAAAGAACTTGTGGTACTTACGTACAATGCAGTATCACTCAGCAATGAAATCTATGTCATCAGGCCCGTAGCAGCATAATGAGTGGATTCAGGTACGATGATTCTAACTGAAATAAGTCACACAGAAAAAGAAACATCATAAGATATCACTAATACACGGAATGTAAACTTGGCTACACAGGAACTGAATTCCAAAACAGAACAGGGTCTCAAATTTAGAAAACCAACTTATTCTTGCTTAAGGGGAAAGGTGAGTTGGGGTGCTGCATAAAACCAGAGATTGAAATGAGCACAGATAAAGTTCCTTAAGCCAAATATGGAATAGACAAGAGCTACTCCTTGCTCAACGAAATGGACTCAACACCCCATATTAAACGCCTAAGAATGTACCTGACTAGTAAGTATCTTAAAACCTATAGATTGCTATGTCTCCAAAAGAGAATCAAGCGTGTGTACAGGGGCATAAACGCAGCAGTGATAGGATTGGAGAGGTTCGGTGAGCAAATGAAGACCCTTTGAAGTCATATTGCATGGTACCCATTCCACGGGTCTCAACTACCCAGGTTTAAGGTATTCTTCCTTCAGCTAAAACATGCATGTGGAACCCAGAGTATGATCAACCGTGTGAACGGGAGACGTGTTCAAATATGTCTCAGTTTTCCTCCCCTGGTACTCGGGTGCAACATTCCAGATGCTTTACTAACACTCTCCCCACTAGGAGAGTCAGTGCCTTTAACCTCCTGTTTGGCCCAGTTTGCAATTTCTGCGGAAGATGAACAGGAATAGGGAGAACCAATGAGAGACTAGCTGGAGGTGTCTGGACGGGCAAATTTAACTCTCATTTCCCACCAGGAAGAGGAAATAACCAAAGGCTCAGCGTGCCGTGCCGGAACCAGATTAGGGCCTGAAGCCATCCTGCGGTGTTGCGGTCAGCTCAAAAGAAAGCGAGTTGAAGAAAGGAGCTCAGGGGCACTGTAATTCACAAACCTGCAGAATTATAAATGACAGCTATCGTCCAAAAATATACTGAAGTAAGGATGCCAAGAGGACTTGAAAGCGGGGCAGAATTGCAGGAAACCGATTTCAGGAGGTAGACTGGAATTGCATTGAAAGCATAGGAAAAGAGGCAGAACGTCCACAATGATGCACTTGGCCAAAAAGGGCGTATGCGTTTTTTCCTGAATATATCCAGGAAAAAACTCATACGCCCTTTTTGGCCAACCAAGCAAGCTTGCAAAGGAAATCTGCACTACAATGAAGTCTCACTTCCTCCCGGTCAAAAGGGCCATCTGAAAAAAGTGTAAAATCCAGAAAGGCAGGACAGGCCATGGAGAACTGGGAGTCTTGTTATGCTGATGGGCGGGATGTAAATTGCCAACAGACACTCGGGAGAAGTGTATGGTGTTTCCTGAAACATCTAAAAAACAAAGCAACAGAGCCTAGGGCACTTCCACTTATGGTCCTATAGCTTAGGGAAATTAAAATCAAAAAGAAACAGCCACCCCAAAGTATGGAATGGCTCTGTTTACAAGAACCTCGTTTACAGTACAAGTTCAACATCGCAGAAAGTGAAAAATGGATAAAGAAGTTGTGGTATTTACTTACAAAGCAATATCACTCAGCAATGAAATCTATGTCATCAGGCCCTTAGCAGCACAAGGAGTGGATTCAGGTACGATGATTCTAACTGAAATAAGTCACACAGAAAAAGAAACATCATAAGATATCACTAATACACGGAATGTAAACTTGGCTACACAGGAACTGAATTCCAAAACAGAACAGGGTCTCAAATTTAGAAAACCAACTTATGCTTGCTTAAGGGGAAAGGTGAGTTGGGGTGCTGCATAAAACCAGAGATTGAAATGAGCACAGATAAAATTCCTTAAGCCAAATGTGTAATGGACAAGAGCTACTCCTTGCTCAACGAAATGGACTCAACACCCCATATTAAACGCCTAAGAATGTACCTGACTAGTAAGTATCTTAAAACCTATGGTTTGCTATGTCTCCAAAAGAGAATCAAGCATGTGTACAGGGGCATAAACGCAGCAGTGAAAGGATTGGAAAGGTTCGGTGAGCAAATGAAGACCCTTTGAAGTCATATTGCATGGTACCCATTCCACGGGTCTCAACTCTCCAGGTTTCAGGAATTCTTACTTCAGCTAAAACATGCATGTGGAACCCAGAGTATGAACAACCATGTGATCGGGAGACGTGTTCAAATATGTCTCAGTTTTCGTCCCCTGGTACTCGGGTGCAACATTCCATACACATTACTAACACTCTCCCGACTTGGAGAGTCAGTGCCTTTAACCTCCTGTTTGGCCCAGTTTGCAATTTCTGCGGAAGATGAACAGGAATAGGGAGAACCAATGAGAGACTAGCTGGAGGTGTCTGGACGGGCAAATTTAACTCTCATTTCCCACCAGGAAGAGGAAATAACCAAAGGCTCAGCGTGCCGTGCCGGAACCAGATTAGGGCCTGAAGCCATCCTGTGGTGTTGCGGCCAGGTCACAAGAAAGCGAGTTGAAGAAAGGAGCTCAGGGGCACTGTAATTCACAAACCTGCAGAGTTATAAATGACAGCTATCGTCCAAAAATATACTGAAGTAAGGCTGCCAAGAGGACTTGAAAGCGGGGCAGAATTGCAGGAAACCGATTTCAGGAGGTAGACTGGAATTGCACTGAAAGCATAGGAAAAGAGGCAGAACGTCCACAATGATGCACTTGGCCAAAAAGGGCGTATGCGTTTTTTCCTGAATATATTCAGGAAAAAACTCATATGCCCTTTTTGGCCAACCAAGCAAGCTTGCAAAGGAAATCTGCACTACAATGAAGTCTCACTTCCCCCCGGTCAAAAGGGCCATCTGAAAAAAGTGTAAAATCCAGAAAGGCAGGACAGGCCATGGAGAACTGGGAGCCTTGTTATGCTGATGGGCGGGATGAAAATTGCCAACAGACACTCGGGAGAAGTGTATGGTGTTTCCTGCAACATCTAAAAAACAAAGCAACAGAGCCTAGGGCACTTCCACTTATGGTCCTATAGCTTAGGGAAATTAAAATCAAAAAGACACAGCCACCCCAAAGTATGGAACGGCTCTGTTTACAAGAACCTCGTTTACAGTACAAGTTCAGTATCACAGAAAGTGAAAAATGGATAAAGAAGTTGTGTTATTTACTTACAAAGCAATATCACTCAGCAATGAAATCTATGTCATCAGGCCCTTAGCAGCATAATGAGTGGATTCAGGTACGATGATTCTAACTGAAATAAGTCACACAGAAAAAGAAACATCATAAGATATCACTAATACACGGAATGTAAACTTGGCTACACAGGAACTGAATTCCAAAACAGAACAGGGTCTCAAATTTAGGAAAGAAACTTATGCTTGCTTAAGGGGAAAGGTGAGTTGGGGTGCTGCATAAAACCAGAGATTGAAATGAGCACAGATAAAGTTCCTTAAGCCAAATATGGAATAGACAAGAGCTACTCCTTGCTCAACGAAATGGATTCACCATTCCAAATTAAACGCCTAAGAATGTACCTGACTAGTAAATATCTTAAAACCTATGGATGGCTATGTCTCCGAAAGAGAATCAAGCGTGTGTACAGGGGCATAAAAGCAGCAGTGATAGGATTGGAGAGTCTCGGTGAGCCAATGAAGACCCTTTGAAGTCATATTGCATGGTACCCATTCCACGGGTCTCAACTCTCCAGGTTTAAGGTATTCTTCCTTCAGCTAAAACATGCATGTGGAACCCAGAGTATGATCAACCGTGTGAACGGGAGACGTGTTCAAATATGTCTCATGTTTCCTCCCCAGGTACTCAGGTGCAACATTCCAGACGCTTTACTAACACTCTCCCCAATTGGAGAGTCAGCGCCTTTAACCTCCTGTTTGGCCCAGTTTGCAATTTCTGCGGAAGATGAACAGGAATAGGGAGAACCAATGAGAGACTAGCTGGAGGTGTCTGGACGGGCAAATTTAACTCTCATTTCCCACCAGGAAGAGGAGTTAACCAAAGGCTCAGCGTGCCGTGCCGGAACCAGATTAGGGCCTGAAGCAATCCTGCGGTGTTGCGGCCAGCTCACAAGAAAGCGAGTTGAAGAAAGGAGCTCAGGGGCACTGTAATTCACAAACCTGCAGAGTTATACATGACAGCTATTGTCCAAAAATATACTGAAGTAAGGCTGCCAGGAAGACTTGAAAGCGGGGCAGAATTGCAGGAAACCGATTTCAGGAGGTAGACTGGAATTGCATTGAAAGCATAGGAAAAGAGGCAGAACGTCCACAATGATGCACTTGGCCAAAAAGGGCGTATGCGTTTTTTCCTGAATATATTCAGGAAAAACGCATACGCACTTTTTGGCCAACCAAGCAAGCTTGCAAAGGAAATCTGCACTACAATGAAGTCTCACTTCCCCCCGGTCAAAAGGGCCATCTGAAAAAAGTGTAAAATCCAGAAAGGCAGGACAGGCCATGGAGAACTGGAAGCCTTGTTATGCTGATGGGCGGGATGTAAATTGCCAACAGACACTCGGGAGAAGTGTATGGTGTTTCCTGAAACATCTAAAAAACAAAGCAACAGAGCCTAGGGCACTTCCACTTATGGTCCTATAGCTTAGGGAAATTAAAATCAAAAAGACACAGCCACCCCAAAGTTTGGGACGCCTCTGTTTACAAGAACCTCGTTTACCGTACAAGTTCAGTATCACAGAAAGTGAAAAATGGATAAAGAACTTGTGGTACTTACGTACAATGCAGTATCACTCAGCAATGAAATCTATGTCATCAGGTCCATAGCAGCATAATGAGTTGATTCAGGTACGATGATTCTAACTGAAATAAGTCACACAGAAAAAGAAACATCATAAGATATCACTAATACACGGAATGTAAACTTGGCTACACAGGAACTGAATTCCAAAACAGAACAGGGTCTCAAATTTAGAAAACCAACTTATGCTTGCTTAAGGGGAAAGGTGAGTTGGGGTGCTGCATAAAACCAGAGATTGAAATGAGCACAGATAAAGTTCCTTAAGCCAAATATGGAATAGACAAGAGCTACTCCTTGCTCAACGAAATGGACTGAACACCCCATATTAAACGCCTAAGAATGTACCTGACTAGTAATTATCTTAAAACCTATGGATTGCTATGTCTCCAAAAGAGAATCAAGCGTGTGTACAGGGGCATAAACGCAGCAGTGATAGGATTGGAGAGGTTCGGTGAGCAAATGAAGACCCTTTGAAGTCATATTGCATGGTACACATTCCACGGGTTTCAACTACCCAGGTTTAAGGTATTCTTCCTTCAGCTAAAACATGCATGTGGAACCCAGAGTATGATCAACCGTGTGAATGGGAGATGTGTTCAAATATGTCTCAGTTTTCCTCCCCTGATACTCGGGTGAAAAATTCCAGAAGCTTTACTAACACTCTCCCCACTTGGACAGTCAGCGCCTTTAACCTCCTGTTTGGCCCAGTTTGCAATTTCTGCGGAAGATGAACAGGAATAGCGAGAACCAATGAGAGACTAGCTGGAGGTGTATGGACTGGCAAATTTAACTCTCATTTCTCACCAGGAAGAGGAAATAACCAAAGGCTCAGCGTGCCGTGCCGGAACCAGATTAGGGCTTGAAGCCATCCTGCGGTGTTGCGGCCAGCTCACAAGAAAGCGAGTTGAAGAAAGGAGCTCAGGGGCACTGTAATTCACAAACCTGCAGAGTTATAAATGACAGCTATCGTCCAAAAATATACTGAAGTAAGGCTGCCAAGAGGACTTGAAAGCGGGGCAGAATTGCAGGAAACCGATTTCAGGAGGTAGACTGGAATTGCATTGAAAGCATAGGAAAAGAGGCAGAACGTCCACAATGATGCACTTGGCCAAAAAGGGCGTATGCGTTTTTTCCTGAATATATACAGGAAAAAACGCATACGCACTTTTTGGCCAACCAAGCAAGCTTGCAAAGGAAATCTGCACTACAATGAAGTCTCACTTCCCCCCGGTCAAAAGGGCCATCTGAAAAAAGTGTAAAATCCAGAAAGGCAGGACAGGCCATGGAGAACTGGGAGCCTTGTTATGCTGATGGGTGGGATGTAAATTGCCAACAGACACTCGGGAGAAGTGTATGGTGCTTCCTGAAACATCTAAAAAACAAAGCAACAGAGCCTAGGGCACTTCCACTTATGGTCCTATAGCTTAGGGAAATTAAAATCAAAAATACACAGCCACCCCAAAGTATGGAACAGCTCTGTTTACAAGAACCTCGTTTACAGTACAAGTTCAACATCGCAGAAAGTGAAAAATGGATAAAGAAGTTGTGGTATTTACTTACAAAGCAATATCACTCAGCAATGAAATGTATGTCATCAGGCCCTTAGCAGCACAATGAGTGGATTCAGGTATGATGATTCTAACTGAAATAAGTCACACAGAAAAGGAAACATCATAAGATATCAGTAATACACGGAATGTAAACTTGGCTACACAGGAACTGAATTACAGAACAGAACAGGGTCTCAAATTTAGAAAACCAACTTATGCTTGCTTAAGGGGAAAGGTGAGTTGGGGTGCTGCATAAAACCAGAGATTGAAATGAGCACAGATAAAGTTCCTTAAGCCAAATATGGAATAGACAAGAGCTACTCCTTGCTCAACGAAATGGACTCAACACCCCATATTAAACGCCTAAGAATGTACCTGACTAGTAAGTATCTTAAAACCTATAGATTGCTATGTCTCCAAAAGAGAATCAAGCGTGTGTACAGGGGCATAAACGCAGCAGTGATAGGATTGGAGAGGTTCGGTGAGCAAATGAAGACCCTTTGAAGTCATATTGCATGGTACCCATTCCACGGGTCTCAACTACCCAGGTTTAAGGTATTCTTCCTTCAGCTAAAACATGCATGTGGAACCCAGAGTATGATCAACCGTGTGAACGGGAGACGTGTTCAAATATGTCTCAGTTTTCCTCCCCTGGTACTCGGGTGCAACATTCCAGATGCTTTACTAACACTCTCCCCACTAGGAGAGTCAGTGCCTTTAACCTCCTGTTTGGCCCAGTTTGCAATTTCTGCGGAAGATGAACAGGAATAGGGAGAACCAATGAGAGACTAGCTGGAGGTGTCTGGACGGGCAAATTTAACTCTCATTTCCCACCAGGAAGAGGAAATAACCAAAGGCTCAGCGTGCCGTGCCGGAACCAGATTAGGGCCTGAAGCCATCCTGCGGTGTTGCGGTCAGCTCAAAAGAAAGCGAGTTGAAGAAAGGAGCTCAGGGGCACTGTAATTCACAAACCTGCAGAATTATAAATGACAGCTATCGTCCAAAAATATACTGAAGTAAGGATGCCAAGAGGACTTGAAAGCGGGGCAGAATTGCAGGAAACCGATTTCAGGAGGTAGACTGGAATTGCATTGAAAGCATAGGAAAAGAGGCAGAACGTCCACAATGATGCACTTGGCCAAAAAGGGCGTATGCGTTTTTTCCTGAATATATCCAGGAAAAAACTCATACGCCCTTTTTGGCCAACCAAGCAAGCTTGCAAAGGAAATCTGCACTACAATGAAGTCTCACTTCCTCCCGGTCAAAAGGGCCATCTGAAAAAAGTGTAAAATCCAGAAAGGCAGGACAGGCCATGGAGAACTGGGAGTCTTGTTATGCTGATGGGCGGGATGTAAATTGCCAACAGACACTCGGGAGAAGTGTATGGTGTTTCCTGAAACATCTAAAAAACAAAGCAACAGAGCCTAGGGCACTTCCACTTATGGTCCTATAGCTTAGGGAAATTAAAATCAAAAAGAAACAGCCACCCCAAAGTATGGAATGGCTCTGTTTACAAGAACCTCGTTTACAGTACAAGTTCAACATCGCAGAAAGTGAAAAATGGATAAAGAAGTTGTGGTATTTACTTACAAAGCAATATCACTCAGCAATGAAATCTATGTCATCAGGCCCTTAGCAGCACAAGGAGTGGATTCAGGTACGATGATTCTAACTGAAATAAGTCACACAGAAAAAGAAACATCATAAGATATCACTAATACACGGAATGTAAACTTGGCTACACAGGAACTGAATTCCAAAACAGAACAGGGTCTCAAATTTAGAAAACCAACTTATGCTTGCTTAAGGGGAAAGGTGAGTTGGGGTGCTGCATAAAACCAGAGATTGAAATGAGCACAGATAAAATTCCTTAAGCCAAATGTGTAATGGACAAGAGCTACTCCTTGCTCAACGAAATGGACTCAACACCCCATATTAAACGCCTAAGAATGTACCTGACTAGTAAGTATCTTAAAACCTATGGTTTGCTATGTCTCCAAAAGAGAATCAAGCATGTGTACAGGGGCATAAACGCAGCAGTGAAAGGATTGGAAAGGTTCGGTGAGCAAATGAAGACCCTTTGAAGTCATATTGCATGGTACCCATTCCACGGGTCTCAACTCTCCAGGTTTCAGGAATTCTTACTTCAGCTAAAACATGCATGTGGAACCCAGAGTATGAACAACCATGTGATCGGGAGACGTGTTCAAATATGTCTCAGTTTTCGTCCCCTGGTACTCGGGTGCAACATTCCATACACATTACTAACACTCTCCCGACTTGGAGAGTCAGTGCCTTTAACCTCCTGTTTGGCCCAGTTTGCAATTTCTGCGGAAGATGAACAGGAATAGGGAGAACCAATGAGAGACTAGCTGGAGGTGTCTGGACGGGCAAATTTAACTCTCATTTCCCACCAGGAAGAGGAAATAACCAAAGGCTCAGCGTGCCGTGCCGGAACCAGATTAGGGCCTGAAGCCATCCTGTGGTGTTGCGGCCAGGTCACAAGAAAGCGAGTTGAAGAAAGGAGCTCAGGGGCACTGTAATTCACAAACCTGCAGAGTTATAAATGACAGCTATCGTCCAAAAATATACTGAAGTAAGGCTGCCAAGAGGACTTGAAAGCGGGGCAGAATTGCAGGAAACCGATTTCAGGAGGTAGACTGGAATTGCACTGAAAGCATAGGAAAAGAGGCAGAACGTCCACAATGATGCACTTGGCCAAAAAGGGCGTATGCGTTTTTTCCTGAATATATTCAGGAAAAAACTCATATGCCCTTTTTGGCCAACCAAGCAAGCTTGCAAAGGAAATCTGCACTACAATGAAGTCTCACTTCCCCCTGGTCAAAAGGGCCATCTGAAAAAAGTGTAAAATCCAGAAAGGCAGGACAGGCCATGGAGAACTGGGAGCCTTGTTATGCTGATGGGCGGGATGTAAATTGCCAACAGACACTCGGGAGAAGTGTATGGTGTTTCCTGCAACATCTAAAAAACAAAGCAACAGAGCCTAGGGCACTTCCACTTATGGTCCTATAGCTTAGGGAAATTAAAATCAAAAAGACACAGCCACCCCAAAGTATGGAACGGCTCTGTTTACAAGAACCTCGTTTACAGTACAAGTTCAGTATCACAGAAAGTGAAAAATGGATAAAGAAGTTGTGTTATTTACTTACAAAGCAATATCACTCAGCAATGAAATCTATGTCATCAGGCCCTTAGCAGCATAATGAGTGGATTCAGGTACGATGATTCTAACTGAAATAAGTCACACAGAAAAAGAAACATCATAAGATATCACTAATACACGGAATGTAAACTTGGCTACACAGGAACTGAATTCCAAAACAGAACAGGGTCTCAAATTTAGGAAAGAAACTTATGCTTGCTTAAGGGGAAAGGTGAGTTGGGGTGCTGCATAAAACCAGAGATTGAAATGAGCACAGATAAAGTTCCTTAAGCCAAATATGGAATAGATAAGAGCTACTCCTTGCTCAACGAAATGGATTCACCATTCCAAATTAAACGCCTAAGAATGTACCTGACTAGTAAATATCTTAAAACCTATGGATGGCTATGTCTCCGAAAGAGAATCAAGCGTGTGTACAGGGGCATAAAAGCAGCAGTGATAGGATTGGAGAGTCTCGGTGAGCCAATGAAGACCCTTTGAAGTCATATTGCATGGTACCCATTCCACGGGTCTCAACTCTCCAGGTTTAAGGTATTCTTCCTTCAGCTAAAACATGCATGTGGAACCCAGAGTATGATCAACCGTGTGAACGGGAGACGTGTTCAAATATGTCTCATGTTTCCTCCCCAGGTACTCAGGTGCAACATTCCAGACGCTTTACTAACACTCTCCCCACTTGGAGAGTCAGCGCCTTTAACCTCCTGTTTGGCCCAGTTTGCAATTTCTGCGGAAGATGAACAGGAATAGGGAGAACCAATGAGAGACTAGCTGGAGGTGTCTGGACGGGCAAATTTAACTCTCATTTCCCACCAGGAAGAGGAGTTAACCAAAGGCTCAGCGTGCCGTGCCGGAACCAGATTAGGGCCTGAAGCAATCCTGCGGTGTTGCGGCCAGCTCACAAGAAAGCGAGTTGAAGAAAGGAGCTCAGGGGCACTGTAATTCACAAACCTGCAGAGTTATACATGACAGCTATTGTCCAAAAATATACTGAAGTAAGGCTGCCAGGAAGACTTGAAAGCGGGGCAGAATTGCAGGAAACCGATTTCAGGAGGTAGACTGGAATTGCATTGAAAGCATAGGAAAAGAGGCAGAACGTCCACAATGATGCACTTGGCCAAAAAGGGCGTATGCGTTTTTTCCTGAATATATTCAGGAAAAACGCATACGCACTTTTTGGCCAACCAAGCAAGCTTGCAAAGGAAATCTGCACTACAATGAAGTCTCACTTCCCCCCGGTCAAAAGGGCCATCTGAAAAAAGTGTAAAATCCAGAAAGGCAGGACAGGCCATGGAGAACTGGAAGCCTTGTTATGCTGATGGGCGGGATGTAAATTGCCAACAGACACTCGGGAGAAGTGTATGGTGTTTCCTGAAACATCTAAAAAACAAAGCAACAGAGCCTAGGGCACTTCCACTTATGGTCCTATAGCTTAGGGAAATTAAAATCAAAAAGACACAGCCACCCCAAAGTTTGGGACGCCTCTGTTTACAAGAACCTCGTTTACCGTACAAGTTCAGTATCACAGAAAGTGAAAAATGGATAAAGAACTTGTGGTACTTACGTACAATGCAGTATCACTCAGCAATGAAATCTATGTCATCAGGTCCATAGCAGCATAATGAGTTGATTCAGGTACGATGATTCTAACTGAAATAAGTCACACAGAAAAAGAAACATCATAAGATATCACTAATACACGGAATGTAAACTTGGCTACACAGGAACTGAATTCCAAAACAGAACAGGGTCTCAAATTTAGAAAACCAACTTATGCTTGCTTAAGGGGAAAGGTGAGTTGGGGTGCTGCATAAAACCAGAGATTGAAATGAGCACAGATAAAGTTCCTTAAGCCAAATATGGAATAGACAAGAGCTACTCCTTGCTCAACGAAATGGACTGAACACCCCATATTAAACGCCTAAGAATGTACCTGACTAGTAATTATCTTAAAACCTATGGATTGCTATGTCTCCAAAAGAGAATCAAGCGTGTGTACAGGGGCATAAACGCAGCAGTGATAGGATTGGAGAGGTTCGGTGAGCAAATGAAGACCCTTTGAAGTCATATTGCATGGTACACATTCCACGGGTTTCAACTACCCAGGTTTAAGGTATTCTTCCTTCAGCTAAAACATGCATGTGGAACCCAGAGTATGATCAACCGTGTGAATGGGAGATGTGTTCAAATATGTCTCAGTTTTCCTCCCCTGATACTCGGGTGAAAAATTCCAGAAGCTTTACTAACACTCTCCCCACTTGGACAGTCAGCGCCTTTAACCTCCTGTTTGGCCCAGTTTGCAATTTCTGCGGAAGATGAACAGGAATAGCGAGAACCAATGAGAGACTAGCTGGAGGTGTATGGACTGGCAAATTTAACTCTCATTTCTCACCAGGAAGAGGAAATAACCAAAGGCTCAGCGTGCCGTGCCGGAACCAGATTAGGGCTTGAAGCCATCCTGCGGTGTTGCGGCCAGCTCACAAGAAAGCGAGTTGAAGAAAGGAGCTCAGGGGCACTGTAATTCACAAACCTGCAGAGTTATAAATGACAGCTATCGTCCAAAAATATACTGAAGTAAGGCTGCCAAGAGGACTTGAAAGCGGGGCAGAATTGCAGGAAACCGATTTCAGGAGGTAGACTGGAATTGCATTGAAAGCATAGGAAAAGAGGCAGAACGTCCACAATGATGCACTTGGCCAAAAAGGGCGTATGCGTTTTTTCCTGAATATATACAGGAAAAAACGCATACGCACTTTTTGGCCAACCAAGCAAGCTTGCAAAGGAAATCTGCACTACAATGAAGTCTCACTTCCCCCCGGTCAAAAGGGCCATCTGAAAAAAGTGTAAAATCCAGAAAGGCAGGACAGGCCATGGAGAACTGGGAGCCTTGTTATGCTGATGGGTGGGATGTAAATTGCCAACAGACACTCGGGAGAAGTGTATGGTGCTTCCTGAAACATCTAAAAAACAAAGCAACAGAGCCTAGGGCACTTCCACTTATGGTCCTATAGCTTAGGGAAATTAAAATCAAAAATACACAGCCACCCCAAAGTATGGAACAGCTCTGTTTACAAGAACCTCGTTTACAGTACAAGTTCAACATCGCAGAAAGTGAAAAATGGATAAAGAAGTTGTGGTATTTACTTACAAAGCAATATCACTCAGCAATGAAATGTATGTCATCAGGCCCTTAGCAGCACAATGAGTGGATTCAGGTATGATGATTCTAACTGAAATAAGTCACACAGAAAAGGAAACATCATAAGATATCAGTAATACACGGAATGTAAACTTGGCTACACAGGAACTGAATTACAGAACAGAACAGGGTCTCAAATTTAGAAAACCAACTTATGCTTGCTTAAGGGTAAAGGTGAGTTGGGGTGCTGCATAAAACCAGAGATTGAAATGAGCACAGATAAAGTTCCTTAAGCCAAATATGGAATAGATAAGAGCTACTCCTTGCTCAACGAAATGGACTCAACACCGCATATTAAACGCCTAAGAATATACCTGACTTGTAAATATCTTAAAACCTATGGATTGCTATGTCTCCGAAAGAGTATCAAGCATGTGTACAGGGGCATAAACGCAGCAGTGATAAGATTGGAGAGGTTCGGTTAGCAAATGAAGACCCTTTGAAGTCATATTGCATGGTACCCATTCCACGGGTCTCAACTCTCCAGGTTTAAGGTATTCCTCCTTCAGCTAAAACATGCATGTGGAACCTAGAGTATGATCAACCATGTGATCGGGAGACGTGTTCAAATATGTCTCAGCTTTCGTACCCTGGTACTCGGGTGCAACATTCCAGATGCTTTACAAACTCTCTCCCGACTTGGAGAGTCAGTCCCTTTAACCTCCTGTTTGGCCCAGTTTGCAATTTCTGCGGAAGATGAACAGGAATAGTGAGAACCAATGAGAGACTAGCTGGAGGTGTCTGGACGGGCAAATTTAACTCTCATTTCCCACCAGGAAGAGGAAATAACCAAAGGCTCAGCGTGTCGTGCCGGAACCAGATTAGGGCCTGAAGCCATCCTGCGGTGTTGCGGCCAGGTCACAAGAAAGCGAGTTGAAGAAAGGAGCTCAGGGGCACTGTAATTCACAAACCTGCAGAGTTATAAATGACAGCTATCGTCCAAAAATATACCGAAGTAAGGCTGCCAAGAGGACTTGAAAGCGGGGCAGAATTGCAGGAAACCGATTTCAGGAGGTAGACTGGAATTGCATTGAAAGCATAGGAAAAGAGGCAGAACGTCCACAATGATGCACTTGGCCAAAAAGGGCGTATGCGTTTTTTCCTGAATATATTCAGGAAAAAACGCATACGCACTTTCTGGCCAACCAAGCAAACTTGCAAAGGAAATCTGCACTACAATGAAGTCTCACTTCCCCCCGGTCAAAAGGGCCATCTGAAAAAAGTGTAAAATGCAGAAAGGCAGGACAGGCCATGGAGAACTGGGAGCCTTGTTATGCTGATGGGCGGGATGTAAATTGCCAACAGACACTCGGGAGAAGTGTATGGTGTTTCCTGAAACATCTAAAAAACAAAGCAACAGAGCCTAGGGCACTTCCACTTATGGTCCTATAGCTTAGGGAAATTAAAATCAAAAAGACACAGCCACCCCAAAGTTTGGGACGCCTCTGTTTACAAGAACCTCGTTTACCGTACAAGTTCAATATCACAGAAAGTGAAAAATGGATAAAGAACTTGTGGTACTTACGTACAACGCAGTATCACTCAGCAATGAAATCTATGTCATCAGGCCCATAGCAGCATAATGAGTGGATTCAGGTACGATGATTCTAACTGAAATAAGTCACACAGAAAAAGAAACATCATAAGATATCACTAATACACGGAATGTAAACTTGGCTACACAGGAACTGAATTACAGAACAGAACAGGGTCTCAAATTTAGAAAAGCAACTTATGCTTGCTTAAGGGGAAAGGTGAGTTGGGGTGCTGCATAAAACCAGAGATTGAAATGAGCACAGATAAAGTTCCTTAAGCCAAATATGGAATAGACAAGAGCTACTCCTTGCTCAACGAAATGGACTCAACACCCCATATTAAACGCCTAAGGATGTACCTGACTAGTAATTATCTTAAAACCTATGGATTGCTATGTCTCCAAAAGAGAATGAAGCGTGCGTACAGGGGCATAAATGCAGCAGTGATAGGATTGGAGAGGTTCGGTGAGCAAATGAAGACCCTTTGAAGTCATATTGCATGGTACCCATTCCACGGGTTTCAACTACCCAGGTTTAAGGTATTCTTCCTTCAGCTAAAACATGCATGTGGAACCCAGAGTATGATCAACCATGTGAATGGGAGACGTGTTCAAATACGTCTCAGTTTTCCTCCCCTGATACTCAGGTGCAACATTCCAGACGCTTTACTAACACTCTCCGCACTTGGACAGTCAGCGCCTTTAACCTCCTGTTTGGCCCAGTTTGCAATTTCTGCGGAAGATGAACAGGAATAGCGAGAACCAATGAGAGATTAGCTGGAGGTGTCTGGACGGGCAAATTTAACTCTCATTTCCCACCAGGAAGAGGAAATAACCAAAGGCTCAGCGTGCCGTGCCGGAACCAGATTAGGGCCTGAAGCCATCCTGCGGTGTTGCGGCCAGGTCACAAGAAAGCAAGTTGAAGAAAGGAGCTCAGGGGCACTGTAATTCACAAACCTGCAGAGTTATAAATGACAGCTATCGTCCAAAAATATACTGAAGTAAGGCTGCCAAGAGGACTTGAAAGCGGGGCAGAATTGCAGGAAACCGATTTCAGGAGGTAGACTGGAATTGCATTGAAAGCATAGGAAAAGAGGCAGAACGTCCACAATGATGCACTTGGCCAAAAAGGGCGTATGCGTTTTTTCCTGAATATATTCAGGAAAAAACGCATACGCCATTTTTGGCCAACCAAGCAAGCTTGCAAAGGAAATCTGCACTACAATGAAGTCTCACTTCCCCCCGGTCAAAAGGGCCATCTGAAAAAAGTGTAAAATCCAGAAAGGCAGGACAGGCCATGGAGAACTGGAAGCCTTGTTATGCTGATGGGCGGGATGTAAATTGCCAACAGACACTCGGGAGAAGTGTATGGTGTTTCCTGAAGCATCTAAAAAACAAAGCAACAGAGCCTAGGGCACTTCCACTTATGGTCCTATAGATTAGGGAAATTAAAATCAAAAAGACACAGCCACCCCAAAGTTTGGGACGCCTCTGTTTACAAGAACCTCGTTTACCGTACAAGTTCAATATCACAGAAAGTGAAAAATGGATAAAGAACTTGTGGTACTTACGTACAATGCAGTATCACTCAGCAATGAAATCTATGTCATCAGGGCCGTAGCAGCATAATGAGTGGATTCAGGTACGATGATTCTAACTGAAATAAGTCACACAGAAAAAGAAACATCATAAGATGTCACTAATACACGGAATGTAAACTTGGCTACACAGGAACTGAATTACAGAACAGAACAGGGTCTCAAATTTAGAAAACCAACTTATGCTTTCTTAAGGGTAAAAGTGAGTTGGGGTGCTGCATAAAACCAGAGATTGAAATGAGCACAGATAAAGTAACTTAAGCCAAATATGGAATAGACAAGAGCTATTCCTTGCTCAACGAAATGGACTCAACACCGCATATTAAACGCCTAAGAATGTACCTGACTAGTAAGTATCTTAAAACCTATGGATTGCTATGTCTCCGAAAGAGAATCAAGCATGTGTACAGGGGCATAAACGCAGCAGTGATAGGATTGGAGAGGTTCGGTGAGCAAATGAAGACCCTTTGAAGTCATATTGCATGGTACCCATTCCACGGGTCTCAACTCTCCAGGTTTAAGGTATTCTTCCTTCAGCTAAAACATGCATGTGGAACCCAGAGTATGATCAACCATGTGAACGGGAGACGTGTTCAAATATGTCTCAGTTTTCCTCCCCTGGTACTCGGGTGCAACATTCCAGACGCTTTACTAACACTCTCCCCACTTGGAGAGTCAGCGCCTTTAACCTCCTGTTTGGCCCAGTTTGCAATTTCTGCGGAAGATGAACAGGAATAGTGAGAACCAATGAGAGACTAGCTGGAGGTGTCTGGACGGGCAAATTTAACTCTCATTTCCCACTAGGAAGAGGAATTAACCAAAGGCTCAGCGTGCCGTGCCGGAACCAGATTAGGGCCTGAAGCCATCCTGCGGTGTTGCGGCCAGGTCACAAGAAAGCGAGTTGAAGAAAGGAGCTCAGGGGCACTGTAATGCACAAACCTGCAGAGTTATAAATGACAGCTATCGTCCAAAAATATACTGAAGTAAGGCTGCCAAGAGGACTTGAAAGCGGGGCAGAATTGCAGGAAACCGATTTCAGGAGGTAGACTGGAATTGCATTGAAAGCATAGGAAAAGAGGCAGAGCGTCCACAATGATGCATTTGGCCAAAAAGGGCGTATGCGTTTTTTCCTGAATATATTCAGGAAAAAACGCATACGCCCTTTTTGGCCAACCAAGCAAGCTTGCAAAGGAAATCTGCACTACAATGAAGTCTCACTTCCCCCGGTCAAAAGGTCCATCTGAAAAAAGTGTAAAATCCAGAAAGGCAGGACAGGCCATGGAGAACTGGGAGCCTTGTTATGCTGATGGGCGGGATGTAAATTGCAAACAGACACTCGGCAGAAGTGTATGGTGTTTCCTGAAACATCTAAAAAACAAAGCAACAGAGACTAGGGCACATCCACTTATGGTCCTATAGCTTAGGGAAATTAAAATCAAAAAGACACAGCCACCCCAAAGTTTGGGATGGCTCTGTTTACAAGAACCTCGTTTACCGTACAAGTTCAACATCGCAGAAAGTGAAAAATGGATAAAGAAGTTGTGGTATTTACTTACAAAGCAATATCACTCAGCAATGAAATCTATGTCATCAGGCCCTTAGTAGCACAATGAGTGGATTCAGGTATGATGATTCTAACTGAAATCAGTCACACAGAAAAAGAAACATCATAAGATATCAGTAATACACGGAATGTAAACTTGGCTACACAGGAACTGAATTACAGAACAGAACAGGGTCTCAAATTTAGAAAACCAACTTATGCTTGCTTAAGGGGAAAGGTGAGTTGAGGTGCTGCATAAAACCTGAGATTGAAATGAGCACAGATAAAGTTCCTTAAGCCAAATATGGAATAGACAAGAGCTACTCCTTGCTCAACGAAATGTACTCAGCACCCCATATTAAACGCCTAAGGATGTACCTGACTAGTAATTATCTTAAAACCTATGGATTGCTATGTCTCCAAAAGAGAGTCAAGCGTGTGTACAGGGGCATAAACGCAGCAGTGATAGGATTGGAGAGGTTCGGTGAGCAAATGAAGACCCTTTGAAGTCATATTGCATGGTACCCATTCCACGGGTT